>NW_019418111.1:19867-21738 GCF_000390285.2 Anoplophora glabripennis | reverse complement strand
AGAGTAGAAGTGGTGATTCAAAGTATTCCCTTGAAGAAAAGAATATAAAACTGTAAATTTTCATTTTTAAATTACATGCATTTTTCGCATTTTTTTGAATATGAATGCAAGTTGATATTCGCAAAAGCGTTCAAGGAAGCGAATGCTAACAGATAACTAAAATTTAGGTACTGAAAATAAATCAAGAACATCATTCTACTAATATTCATAAAAGTAAAATTAACAGATGGGAAATACAGGGCGAAAGTTATGAGAAAATGATTTTTAAAGTTCGATATCTAGAAAACGGTTAGGTACAATCATGATGATGAACTTTGTTTCGCAATGACTTTTTGATTGATCCTGTATATTTAACTTATTGTGACAAATTTAAAAAAAAAACCTAAAAAGTTTGTATCTTATGATTTTCCGATAATTACCTTACTTTAGAAGATAATTGACCTTTTCCACACATCTGTTGCCTGTTGGATATAGTAAATAAATAAATAAAATNATTTTATTCACCTCGTATATTAATTTTTTTTATCCCTTGCTAGCTATCACTCAGATATTTGTTTTAATTTAAATCTCAGGAGTCGGTTCTGTAACATTCATTCATAAACTCGCAATGCAGCACGCCAGAAAATTGAGTTTTTACAATTTTATATAATATTTATTTAAATTCATTAAGGAGATTATAAGAAAACAAAATTTTCAACTGGTTGGCTTTAAATCAGAAATGACTTCGTATAAATGAATTTTTTTTAAGTTGAACAATCATAAAGAATATTTTGTTTTTTCTGTACCTTTCCTTATCCTACAACAATTTTTACAATACAAGGACTGGGTATTTTTCTTTTTTATTTTCAAAATTTTTACTGTTTTAATTCTGATTGATATTACCTTAACCACTGGCCCGTGTATTGTATTGCATATCTTAACTTATACAAATTTAATCCACATGATTTGACGTTTAGAACTAAAATGGCCGTCCCTTTGAAACACTTGTTGTGAGCTCATTCAATATTAGAGTTTTTAAAGCTAGTTTTTGGATTGCTAGTATGTAAGTTTGTGCAGGTAAGTCCTGTTATATTAATTTTCCCTTTTCTAAGGTATACTGTATTAATACTTTGTTATTTGTAAGCTATAGCTATGAATTAATACTTTAGTGCACTTTATTTTCCTAATTTTTTAAGTACCTGTTGGTTACTGGGTATTTCTTTCCTTGTTGGAAACACTGACGATGTCTGTTGTACCATTTATGGGCCACTGGAATACCTCTCTGGATACTGCCTGATATTTGTTACAAAATTTTTCTTCACTGTCGACTTTCTTTGTGTGGATTTTAAAGACAAACCATTTTCGATGTTACTAGTAAGTTTTAATTTACTTCTTGTCTGTTTTTTCTTTAATTATTTAATTTTTGTTGGAGCTAATTCTCCTCTCTAGCTTTTTACCAAAAAAAACCCAAGCCGTAACTAGTAAATAAACATTTGTTTTTTCACCTTCTGGAAATTTCTAGTGTTTATTTTTCCTTAAGGTCCCTTCACATAAATTTCAGTCTTTGGTCGTCCCTTTTTTCACAACACTTTCACTGCACTTCTTATACCTAATACATTTGTTACAATGTCCTTTTATTTTTAACATATAAATTTATTACTTATTATTAAATATTCCTTATTTTCTGTTCTTTTTTCTAGGTCATTTTCTGGTACTTGTAAAGCCACCTTTAGTTTTGACATTTGATAAAATTTATAATTTAATTTGACATTTGATAATAAATTTTCATAATTGACTTCAGTTCATTTAAGATATCTTCTCTACAGTTACTCGTCTACCCAAATTATGCATATCAAATTCATCTATGAATATTGAGCTGTCTTTTGATATAT
>NW_019418111.1:0-19819 GCF_000390285.2 Anoplophora glabripennis | reverse complement strand
ATATGAGAGCCCTAGTATCAAAGGCGGCAATCTCCACCATTTCCACTTTTTGTTAAAGCGCAAAAAACTACTACACTCTTATTACTGCTTAATTCAAAGGAAGCATAGTTTCCAATGAAAGAAAATGCTAAACTACATTAGATTTTAAGGTTAATGTACCTAAATTTTTTATATTTTCTGAAAAAATGTACAAAAATAAATGGAGAATGCCGTGTTTGATACCAACAGTTGGATTTTGCAAGATTTGTTACCAAAGGTTGCACTAAAATGAGTTGTAAAATAAATACCAAGTATTTTGGAATGGACTTACAGACAAAAGAATAAAATATTAAAATTAATTCAACAAAACGTATAATCAAAAATAAAAAAAAACGAACTAAATAATAATAAATTCCTAACTATCTGAAACAGCATGTCGTGTCACGTCACGTCATATGTTCGCTGTGAGCCATCTGATTGGCCAAAACGGATATTGCCGACTCTGATTCTAAGCGGGTAATGGAGATTGCCGGATTTGATTCTCAGGTGATGTTTTAATGCAGTTTTGTAATGGGATAAAGCCGCTTTTGATAATCGCAAACCATATATTTAGACAGAGCGCGAAAAACAGAAAAATATCATGTATTTAACTCGATTTCGTCAAAAAGTGGAGATTGCCGCCTTTGATACTAGGGCCCTCATATGTCACTCTGGTTTTATATTATGTTTTCTCATAGTATTTCTTGTGAACAAGTGTCGCAGTCATGCATTATTTTAAAAATTTATTTTATATTTGTGAATTAAATTTAAAATTATCAATTTAATACTATGTGATATACTTTATAATTACTTCTTTTATACTCAGAGTCTTTATATTAACAATTTTATGCTATTTTATTGTTTGCTATATTAATAATTAATTTTTATTATATTACCACGAACTCCATCGATGGATATGTGGGAAACCGCTCAAAAGATTTTTTTTGAAATTGTGGTGGTGTGATACGAGCCGTGGATCCAACCAAGCTAAAATATTTGCAAGGTATTTCCAGTTATACCTGAAGTCGATACCCACCTTATTATTTTAACTGGAATCCCCTGCATATTATTGCATTTTTGAAAAGAGCATTTATTTTTAAGTTGAAAACATATAGCACACTCCATACTTAGGATTGACCGTTTCCGAGATATTTTGATTTTTAGGCAAAAATTGACCGATGCAGACTGTCAGCAAATTTAGTTTTCCCGGAAATACAGTAGTTTTTTTTGTAGAGGAAGACAACTTATCGGATTTGACATTAAAATTTTTCAGTTTTTATAAGATTGTCAAAAAAATTGCTCGAATATGAAGTTCAGAAAATGTGAAAAACTCGAAATTTTTAAATGAGAACCCTCAATTTTTTTAACGTATTCTGCACTAAAATTGAATGTAACTTTGTTAAAGTTTCCCTAGACCTAAACCCAGTCGTTTTCATTTTATTTACGAATAAACATTTTACTTTTCCTAAAATAGTGTTTCCATTTGTTTCCCACATTTTGGGTTGGCCGTGACAGGTAAGTAACAATCAACATGACAACTGTTACAGGTTTTTATGGCCGCCTCGCTCGACAGACTTATATGTGCTGGATTATTTTATTTGGGGGACAATAAAAAATAGTGGAATAAAGGAAAATTGTATGCATAGGGTAAGGCAAGCGTTTGAGCATCTATCACCGGATTCTATTAGAGCAGCGACCCACAAGGAACTAGTCTGAAGGAACGAAAAATATTTTGAAGTTGAAGGAATACATTCCGAACATTTATTAATATAAATTTAACAATTAAAAACCTATGATAGTTGTCATGTTATTTTTACGTACGTGTCAGGGACAACCTAAACAAGCGGAAATACCATTTTAGGAAAACGACTGGTTTTAGATATAGAGAAACTTTAACAAAGTTAATCAATTTTACTGCAGAATGCGAATAAAAAATTGGGGTTTTCATTAAAAAATTTCAAGTTTTCCATATTTTCTAAACTTCAATAATTTTTTCGACCACTTGCATAAAACTGGACAATTTTCATGTCAAATCCGATAAATTAGGTCTTCCTCTACAAAATGTCTAATTCGCACAAAAAAATAAAACTGCGTTTCCGAGAAAACTAAATTTTACAGTTTGATCTGTCAATTTTTACATAAAAATCAAAATATGTCGGAAACGGTTAATCCTAAATATGGAGTGTGCTGTATGTTTTCAACTTAAAAATAAATGCTTTTTTCAAAAATGCAATAATATACGACCCACCACAATTTCAAAAAAATCCTTCGAGCGGTTTCCCACATATCCATCGTTGGAGTTCGTGGTGAGACACCCTGTATGTATAATTGAATTGAGAAAGTGTTTCAATATGTTGAAAAATCTTCAAAATCTGGTTTCAGTCTAAAATGCTTTGAATCTTCTACAACTCGTTTTTGTAAATGTTAATATTGGAGCTTTATAAAGGAAATCTTTCTCTAAGTCTCCAGAAAAAAAGTCTAGCGGGTTGAGAACGGGGGAACGACTTGGCCAGTGATTAGGAGCACATTTTCCTCGGCCAGTCGAGCGACTAGGAAAGACTTCGTTTAAATGGTTTTCAACTCCAACATACTGGAAGGGACATGGTTTTGTAAAAAAAATCACGGTCATTTAATTTTTAACTGTAACTTTAAAATTGACTCAATTGTGTTTCTTTGCTAGTTGCTGGATTTTCATCCGCCCATAGTAATTCATTTAGCCGCCTTCTTTATTCCTTATTTGCATGGATATTGTCCTGGTACTCGTGTGGGGTCTCTTCAATCATTCGCAAAAACTTGTTAAACTTAGTTAAAGCTTGTCGGGGCGTCTATATTGACCCTTTGTGGTTTAAACTTTCTATCTCCAAAACATACATTAATTATAAAAATCCCATTATTTAAATAATCTGCCGTTAACTGTTTGACCTATTCTATGAGGTCGTGTATTCAAAATTAAAAAAAAAAACTACAAATTCTAGCTAGTGTCCTTTATTAAACAGAGACCGAGAAGAAAATGTGTGTCTACCTTGATATTTATTATTTTTATTTTTTGTTCTTATTTATTTATTTAATTTATCTGTAATTATGTATTTATCTCAAATTCATTTTATTGTCATAAAAGGCAAACGA
The DNA here is from genome assembly GCF_000390285.2 of Anoplophora glabripennis. NCBI lineage: Eukaryota > Metazoa > Arthropoda > Insecta > Coleoptera > Cerambycidae > Anoplophora > Anoplophora glabripennis. Next base: position 16,675 of record NW_019418111.1, on the reverse strand, counting down.
ACAATTACAACAAGTAGAACAATATAAACAATGGTAGATCAGATATACCTACTCGTATTTTAATTTACACGTTCCCTAAAACTATTGACTAACACGAGTGCAATGTCTCGGTCGTCGCTAGTGCAAGGCTATTAACCTCGGAAATTGTAAGTCAACGATTTAATCTCCTACTTCATCGATATTAAGAACCATTATAAAAAAAAACCTTCAATTTCTCTGCTATAAACACATGTCTTTTAACGATGATCTATAAACATCAAGATTCCTTTTTATCTTAATAGTCGATACGAGAGCATGGATAAATTTTCCGCTGAAATATAAACAGACGTGTGTTCAAAGAAATTTCCATCACGCAGACGGTCGGGACAAAGCAACAATGTCGTCTGCTACACAGTCTGGTGAACGGGCTCCTATCAGATGGTACATTTGTACCCTTTAATGAGGTGAAAACGTATTAGTAATTCTATTGTTTTATAAACAGCTGCATACAAAGAGTATGTGTCACTTCTATGATGACTTTTGAATGAAACATGTAGCTACGTAAGGAAGTATTTAGCTACCTACATCAAACACTTGCCATGAAAACGTACCGGTGTTAATAAAATGTAACATTCAAATTTAAAAAATTTATAGAGATCTTGGAATTTGAAAAATAACAAACAAATACATATTACCTATTTCTCTAAAACTGGATAATACAGAAAACTGCAAAAAAAATTGTTTATTTTTTCTAAGATAGAGTTAAACATATTGTTGGTGGTAGTATAATAATAATAATTACAACAAATACAATGGAAATTGAAAGGTGGAAAAGCTAAAGAGCCTAAGTGCTAAAAACATAATTTTCCAGGAGAGCCAATTTTAATTTTTGGCACTTAGGCCCACTAGCATTTGAGTGCTGAGAAGGTTTAAAATTGGAGGGCCTAAGTACCATTTTAATATTATTGGGTATTTCAAACAAAAGATTGCCAATAAAAATAAAAAACTTTATTTCTCGAAAATGTTACATAAAAAAATACATAGGTATGTATTAATACTGAACAATGAACAAACCGTTTAAAATAAAAGAACAAACTAAACTAATTTGGAAGATATCTGTAGAATTCCTTATATTCTTCTTTACCAAGATACGGTATCATCTCTAATAAATGTTTTCTTTTTTCTTGGTTTATTACTACTCCTTTTGATTTCTCCAGTAATGCTACTTCTTTTAAATCTTGAAATGTCTTTCCTTTTTTAAATATTTTAATTTTATCTCAGTTTTCGAATGTGCTATTTGAAGTTTTCATTTCAATATATCCTTCCCGCAAATGTAGTTCAGAAATTGTAATTCCTGTAGCTTTAGAAATATTCATATTTTTGGTACTTATAAGTGTATCAGCTGCCTGCTGAATTTCAAAAAAATGTCCGACTGAATCCATATCTATGACTTCAAAGGGGTTATGGTATCTCGCAGTTTTTACAATATCGTGTAATTCTGAGGGAATAAAAGCTTTTGTATTTCGTTTTCTTTTCTCTATTGCAGCGAAATCTCTGTCGCAACTAAGGAAACTGTGGCCACTTATAAGAAATTTTTGAGTAATTTCTTTAAATTGGCCATGAGCTACAAGAAACATTAGCAAAAATAGCATCATACGATTTTTATTCTGACCAGTGCAGTTGTCTGACCAGATGATTAGTCGTTCCTTGTAGCAGAAAGTATTAGGTTCATTGAGTACTGCAAGAAGACAGGAGGCTATTTCGTCACCACCTCTGGACGCTGTGGCCTCATGCCACATACACATGTAGGCCTTATTAATATTGCTAATGTGTACTGCCAAGTTGTAGCACGAAAGCTGTCTTTTGTAAAACATGTCACTATGAGTTAATGTTGGAACGAACATAACCTGTAAATCTATGGAAATGGCAGTAAACTGNGTATACTCGTACATAAATGTGAGATAGAATGCCGAGGTTTTCGTTTTTGGAGTTACATGAAATCAGTTGTTTATGGAGAAACTATAAACACTTGAGAAGAACTTTAGTAGCAGGTTTTAAATGCTGCAAAGTCATTTCGCATTAAGGATTTATATTTTAAAATAAGACAATCTTTTAATAAACATATAAACGTATTGATAAATGTATTGAAGTTAAAGGTGGACATTTTGAGCAATTATTGTCAAAAAGGCATATTTATTACTATGTTTACTATTTTACTGTGCATTACAATTTTTAATTCTAAATAAACCTTTGTTTTTGACATTTCAAAATTATTTTAATTATTTCAACTATTAGCATTGGAAGTTTCAAAGCCAAATATCTCGGAAACGGTACGAGACAACTACTTTCATAAAATGTAAAAAAAAGTTGGAAAATAAGAATGTGATACCAAAGATGTGATACCTTTAAGTACAAAAAAGTTATGTCGTTTCCAACACCTTCAATCTTCGGCAGCTGGCGCCCTCTATGAACTATAACCAAAATGTGAACAAATTTCAATTCCTCTATCCAAAGAACCCCAAACCCCAAAATTGTGTGTAGATATTTGCNTTTAAATCTTGAAATGTCTTTCCTTTTTTAAATATTTTAATTTTATCCCAGTTTTCGAATGTGCCATTTGAAGTTTTCATTTCAATATATCCTTCCCGCAAATGTAGTTCAGAAATTCTAATTCCTGTAGCTTTAGAAATATTCATATTTTTGGTACTTATAAGTGTATCAGCTGCCTGCTGAATTTCAAAAAAGTGCCCGACTGAATCCATATCTATGACTTCAAAGGGGTTATGGTATCTCGCAGTTTTTACAATATCGTGTAATTCTGAGGGAATAAAAGCATTTGTATTTCGTTTTCTTTTCTCTATTGCAGCGAAATCTCTGTCGCAACTAAGGAAACTGTGGCCACTTATAAGAAATTTTTGAGTAATTTCTTTAAATTGGCCATGAGCTACAAGAAACATTAGCAAAAATAGCATCATACGATTTTTATTCTGACCAGTGCAGTTGTCTGACCAGATGATTAGTCGTTCCTTGTAGCAGAAAGTATTAGGTTCATTGAGTACTGCAAGAAGACAGGAGGCTATTTCGTCACCACCTCTGGACGCTGTGGCCTCATGCCACATACACATGTAGGCCTTATTAATATTGCTAATGTGTACTGCCAAGTTGTAGCACGAAAGCTGTCTTTTGTAAAACATGTCACTATGAGTTAATGTTGGAACGAACATAACCTGTTGTAAATCTATGGAAATGACAGTAAACTGAGTAGATGGCAAGGTAGAATTGGATATATCATTTTGCATATCTTCAAGAGCAGCTTTGTATTTGCGATTATGCAAATTCAATTTTACTTTGGCCTCAGAACTTTCGGAGTTATTCATATTAATAGAACATGCTAATAAGTCACACGTCTTGCATGTGTTTGTTCTTGGTCGATGAAACGACAGATTGGGGAACTTTGCCTTAAATATGCGAGTATAATATTTGTAGGTAACTACAGAAGTTGGATGTTTTTCTTTGTATGCATGAAAAAGCCTATTTAGGTTAAGATCCGAGCTAAGGTACTGTTTCGAAGACTGACTTCTTCCATAATGACTCTCCTCTGCTGGAATGGATTTTATGTGATTTATAACAGCTAACTCATCCCTTTCAGTGAACTTTGCATTTTTTACCCCTCTTTTTTCTTTAAAGATGAATTCCCCTTTTTGCTTTCTTAACGCAAGATTGTGTACTCTCTTGTCGGACAAAGAAAATGTGTTACAAAACGTTTTTTTACATACGTGAAGTAATTTTCCTTTTTCATCTGGAATCTGGTAATACACTGAGCATTGCCTTCTACTCGCAGCTGGCGTGTGATAGTGCCCATGGCGTCTTCTCTGAATTTCAGCTATTTGCATGATCCCCATTAAGTAGGTGCCTTGGTTTTTTTCATCAAGCGAATAGAAATCTTTATAAAGCTTCAACCTTTGTTCAAAGGAAAGGACATGACAACTGTACTTGCATTTACAAGTTACCTGTAAAATAACCAAAATACCACCTTAAGTATCCAATGAAATTTATTGATTAATTAATTAAGATCATCAAAATATAATTTTAATATCAAAAATTATATAGATAATATTAAAATTTGTTAAAATGTCAATAATAAAATTGAATGGTTCAAAATTAGTAAACAATTTTCTTACGAATAACCCTCGACTATCGATAGATTATATTCAATAATTTTATACCAGAAATATCTAAACCATGTTGTATAAACGTAACCGACCTCCGTCTGCAGCGCGGTGTGTCACTAAGCAACATGGTTTCGAAACTTATAAAATTATTTAATAGATTATCGATATTCCCGCATTGTCAGTACTAAACAATTCGACATAACCACAAACTTACCATTTTATCTGGCAGGGGTTTTGCAAGCCGCAATCTGCCACTTTTAGTTTCATATTCCTTTCCACTGACCCTTCTTTTATTCCTTTCTTTTTTCTTATTGATTTTAATCTGAATTTCTACGTTTTCCTCCATGGTTTCGAAAATGTAATGCGAACTCCTTCGAAACAAAAGGTAGACTGACGAACAACACTGACTGGCTGCAGCAGCACGCCAGCAAGTAACGTTTTGCGCTATTGGCACTTAGATCCACAAGCTCGACTTGCCTCCCTGGAGATAGGTCCTATGTCAACTTTATACGTATGTNACGGCAGCTGGCGCCCTCTATGAACTATAACCAAAATGTGAACAAATTTCAATTCCTCTATCCAAAGAACCCCAAACCCCAAAATTGTGTGTAGATATTTGCATTTATTAAGAAATAAATGGAAATAAATTAAAATAATATTTTACATTTAACACCCTGTAGGTATCACTTTAACTATCAACTTTTGAACTAAGGTAAGTTCGGCTAAATAGCAATATTTTTGCTTCGGGAATCTACCCATGAATTTTGGCCCATTACCTCGGGACCACCCTGTATAGCCAAAATCCTCAAAAGTACGTTATATGTCACCGTCAGCCAGAACTTGCAGATATCAAAATGACAATGCAATGCGTTCTCCCGAAAACGACTGAAGTCAATTAGTTCCGAAAACGGTAGCATACAGGGTGTAAATAAATAAATGCAAACAAATTTAGAAGGCCCTGTGGAAAAGTAAGATAGGTCTTTCATATCAAAAAATCTCATTTGAACATCCCCTATGAAGATACAACCACTTAATGAGGGTGCCAAAAAAGTAGTTTTTAATTTTTTTCTAAAATACCAAAAAAGTTACAGAAATGAACATTTTCAGCCATCGAAAAAGCACTCAGTAAACAGTTTGTTGATTTTCCTCCACGGCTGTAAGGGGTGGAAAAAGCCTTCCCTAAAACTTATTTGAAAAAAAATTTGATATAGCCTGATTTTTTCCAAACAAAAAAGGTCTACTGTAATTTTTTCATAAAATTAACGATTTCTCAGCAAAAAATGTATTCAGTTCGATAAAATTTCTACCCTATGCCAATCGTGCAATGTAATTTATTTGTAAATCATTTTTTTGCTAAGAAATCGTTATTTATGCGAAAAAACTGCAATAAACCTTTCTTGTTTAGAATGAATCAGGTTATCTGAATTGAATATTTAAATGGTAAGGTAGTAATACGAAGAAAATTTAGGTACGTATGAAACAAGTTTTAGGGGTGGCTTTTTCTACCCCTTACAAACGTAGGAGAAAATCAACAAATTTTTTACTAAATGCCTTGTCGATAGCATACGATGACTACTTAATTTCATTTCTGTCACTTTTTTTTGGTATTTCAGAAAAAAATTAAAAACTGCTTTTTTGGCACCCTCTTTAAGCGATTGTATTTTCACAAGGGATGTTCAAATCAGATTTTTATATTTGAAAGACACCTTATTTTTCCACAGAGAGTCACCCTTTGATTTTTTTCGCATTTATTTATTTACACCCTGTATTTTCAGTAATCCCCACACAAATGTAGGGTAAAAATATTTGTTTATTTATATCGCCTGGTGGTGTAAGAATTTTTTTCTATTTAGCGTCTGTTTTATATTTTCAACTATTCAACTTAGAAAATTTTTTAATAAAACTTTTTTCTTCAAAATAAAAGTACCTATCTAAAGTTATTTTGCAGACTGAACCAAATTTAAATAAACATTCAAAAACATTGTTACAGAGTGGCCCAAAATTTGCATAACATAAATAATGTTTGTACATTATCATACACACATTTGATTTATTCTGCAAAATACCTTTATTCATTCATTAATTTTAAGGCAGAAAAGGTCGTTAAATATTGCTCTAACAAGACCAAGAATTTTAGGAAAGCGATTTTCAATTATTAATGTGTCGGAAACAGTTGAAGATATAAAAAGTGCACAATTGAAAAAAGTCCTACATCTTTCCAAATTTATCAGAATGTGAACATATAGGTACAGTGTCCCCAATTGCGAACGACAAACTTTAAATGGCGATAAAACTCTTCATAATAAGAAACAAGTATGTATCGTCGATGAATGCTTGGTTTTTGAAACACGGGTTCTAAAATTTTAGAAAAATCACCATTCAAATATCTGCTGTAGATAGATGAAACTTGACCTAATAATTTATTTAATTAAAAGTAAAAATCCATTGTACTGGTTTAATAATGTCAATCAGTGTCGGAGATACTGTAAGATAATGTAAGATAAAAAAGGTCATAATTCTAACGCCACTGATATTTTGCTGACTAAATAAGTGAATTTAATTCATAACGTTGTCTATAAAAGATAATGTTTTATTTTATCTTCCATTTAATCGAAAAATTAACAGTTTTTGGGTTTTCTTATTTTATTTAAAATAGGCTTGTTATACATAACCTTTGAGTAAGTTTAAAACATATTTAAAGTAATTAGTTTCATAAAAAAGGAAAACGTATAAGAGTTTTTATTCGAAATAGGTACATTTTAAGTACAGTGTAATAATCAAAAGTTAAAAATACACCTGGCCATATTTCTTGTGTTCAGATATTTAAAAATTCATATCTTAAAAATTAGAATTACAAAAATTATTAAAAATNATTAACAGTTTTTGGGTTTTCTTATTTTATTTAAAATAGGCTTGTTATACATAACCTTTGAGTAAGTTTAAAACATATTTAAAGTAATTAGTTTCATAAAAAAGGAAAACGTATAAGAGTTTTTATTCGAAATAGGTACATTTTAAATAGTGTAATCATCAAAAGTTAAAATAATACGTGGACATTTTTTTTGTTTTCAGATATTTAAAAATTCATGTCTTAAAAATTAGAATTACAAAAATTATTAAAAATTAAAATAGTTCACTGATTAGTATTTAGTTCTTTTTCACATGATTGCACATATTGACTGTCATTATTAGAGAAGGTCTAATCAAAATATCTGAATATTTAAAAAGGTCAAAGTCAAAATACTAAAACGGCGTATTATCTAAACAAGACTGAATGAAAAGAATAATACTTAGTAGATATAGGAAAATATTTATTGCAGATATTCGCAAAATACAGACTAAAAAACAGATTTGACGTAGCAGAATACCTAAGTGTATAATTTTACACTTATTATACCAAACGGTTAAAAAAAATGTTTATACTATACCCTATGAGTTGGCTTTTCAATTGTCTATGTAAACAGAACTGAAAACAAAACATATTGTCTAAAATGTACCAAACAGCGAGCCGCAAATTAAATAACAGGAAATGGTTAACAAGGAACAGTTAATGAAGCTGGGTAAATGTAAATCAATTATTTAAACGGGCCATGGAAATATCAAATCAATAAAAACTTATTTACAACTAGATAAAGAATGTCATGAACAAGTAGTACAGAAAATGATAAACTGTGATAACAAAAGATTTTGTATGTCTTCACTTTTAATTTGAGTTTCAAGCAGCCTAATTTCTAAACGTCAGCCCTTACTTTGACTCATTTGTTAGTGTACTTATAAATTCAATGGTTTAACCATAAATTTTCATAACTACATATATTTTCAATGTCAAAATTTTAATAACTGGGTTTAGACTTAATGTACGTTTTAATATTATATTAATAATAACTAAATGCTACAAATTGCGTTTGCAGTTATTATCGAAGACGGATAATTTGTATCTATTAGTGCAGAATTTAAAATNAAATAAATAAATAAATAAATAAACCGTAGCCTCCGTGTTATCCGAACACTATCTGTATATTCCTTTATAACTTCTATTTACTTATAAGTGTCTCTTATTATTATGCTGACAATAGAAAATCGCCTGCCGAGTTGCCAGTTGATAATAAATCGTATAAAAACCCAACCAGCCGCTCACGAGGACGATTATAGATTCTAACTTCACGTTGTTAGTTGTAACTAGACAAATAAAAGTGTTTTCTTCAAAACTTGTTATAATTTGAAGTTAAGTTAAGTGCTGTTGAAATTCATCGGATCAGAACTGCTAAGGGTTGGTCAACTAGCAGCAGCTTCCCTGTAGACAATGAACCAATAACTGGCGCAGTCAGTAGGATTCAATAACTGGCGCAGTCGGAACCGGATTTTGTACCAGAGGCCATTCTAGTTGAAGAACAAGAAGAACCTGTTCATTGCTGCTGTATTCTTCAAGTTCCTAGAGCCCCAACTTCCGGAAAAGAACCTCACGAAGAAACACTGCACAGGAAGATTCAACTTCAGGAAACCTGTTATCTACGCCAAGGCTCTGCTGTATTTCCAAAAGTAAGTCCTTTCCTAAGTCTTATAATTACAGTGCTAACAGAAGTGAATCTATTTTCCAATAATTTTAAGAAATTAGAATTAAGACATTTTTAGTCAACACACTAGTAACGAACTTAGCATTATTCTGTTAGGAGTAGGCAGATTGAGGCCTAACAGAGCTAAGTGAGCCAACGTTGGAGACTACAAGATAAAACAAATTTTATCTTGATAAATTTTTATTTTTTTTTTGGAAAAGTAGATAAATAAATAAATAAGCGGTTATTTCTCAAACTGTTAAATTAACATTTAATCAATGAAAGTAGAGGCAAAAACAATTGCCGTAACTAATAAAGAAATTGAGAAAAAGAAAAAGAATAAACAATTTAATAGTAGATAAGCTATAGGCGTTCAACGCCAAAATCCCATGTATTTTCTTATGAAGGTTCATCCTGGTCATTTTTGACGAATTTTACCCCCACTCCTCCACCTTTTCCCTTCCCCCTCCNCATTCAATCTACGGCAGCTGGCGTCCTCTATGAACTATAACCAAAATGTGAACAAATTTCAATTCCTCTATCCAAAGAACCCCAAACCCTAAAATTTTGTGTAGATATTTGCATTTATTAAGAAATAAATGGAAATAAACTAAAATAATATTTTACATTTAACACCCTGTATCTCTTTAACTATCAACTTTTGGACTAAGGTAAGTTCGGCTAAATCGCAATATTTTTTCTTCGTGAATCTACCCATGAATTTTGGCCCATTACCTCGGGACCACCCTGTATAGCCAAAATCTTCAAAAGTACGTTATATGTCACCGTTAGCCAGAACTTGCAGATATTAAAATGACAACGCAATGCATTCTTCCCGAAAACGACTGAAGTTAATTAGTTCCGAAAACGGTAGTATACAGGGTGTAAATAAATAAGTGCAAACAAATTTAGAAGGCGATTCCCTGTGGAAAAGTATGGTGGGTCTTTCATATCAAAAAATCTCATTTGAACATCCCCTGTGAAGATACAACCACTTAATGAGGGTGCCAAAAAAGTAGTTTTTAATTTTTTTTTCTAAAATACCAAAAAAAGTTACAGAAATGAACATTTTCAGCCATCGAAAAAGCACTCAGTAAACAGTTTGTTGATTTTCCCTCACGGCTGTAAGGGGTAGAAAAAGCCATCCCTAAGACTTATTTGAAAAAATTTTTGATATAGCCTGATTTTTTTCCAATTGTAATTTTTTCGTAAAATTAACAATTTCTGAGCAAAAAATGTATTCAGTTCGATAAAATGTCTACCCTATGCCAATCGATAATGTAATTTATTTGTAAATAATTTTTTTGCTCAGAAATCGTTATTTATGTGAAAAAATTGCAATAAACCTTTCTTGTTTAGAATGAATCAGGCTATCTGAATGGAATATTTAAATGGTAAGGTAGTAATACGAAAAAAATTTAGGTACGTATGAAACAAGTTTTAGGGGTGGCTTTTTTTTACCCCTTACAAACGTAGGAGAAAATCAACAAATTTTTTTACTAAATTTCATTTCTGTCACTTTTTTTGGTATTTCAGAAAAAAATTAAAAACTGCTTTTTTGGCACCCTCTTTAAGCGGTTGTATTTTCACAAGGGATGTTCAAATTAGATTTTTATATTTGAAAGACTGACCTTATTTTTCCACGGGGAATCACCCCTTGAGTTTTTCGTATTTATTTATTTACACCCTGTATTTTCAGTAATCCCCACACAAATGTAGGGTAAACAGTATTTGTTTATTTATATCGCCTGGTGGTGTAAGGATTTTTTTCTATTTAGCGTCTGCTTTATATTTTCAACTATTCAACTTAAGGCAGAAAAGGTCGTTAAACATTGCTCTAACAAGANCAGATATCAAAATGACAATGCAATGCGTTCTCCCGAAAACGACTGAAGTCAATTAGTTCCGAAAACGGTAGCATACAGGGTGTAAATAAATAAATGCAAACAAATTTAGAAGGCCCTGTGGAAAAGTAAGATAGGTCTTTCATATCAAAAAATCTCATTTGAACATCCCCTATGAAGATACAACCACTTAATGAGGGTGCCAAAAAAGTAGTTTTTAATTTTTTTCTAAAATACCAAAAAAGTTACAGAAATGAACATTTTCAGCCATCGAAAAAGCACTCAGTAAACAGTTTGTTGATTTTCCTCCACGGCTGTAAGGGGTGGAAAAAGCCTTCCCTAAAACTTATTTGAAAAAAAATTTGATATAGCCTGATTTTTTCCAAACAAAAAAGGTCTACTGTAATTTTTTCATAAAATTAACGATTTCTCAGCAAAAAATGTATTCAGTTCGATAAAATTTCTACCCTATGCCAATCGTGCAATGTAATTTATTTGTAAATCATTTTTTTGCTAAGAAATCGTTATTTATGCGAAAAAACTGCAATAAACCTTTCTTGTTTAGAATGAATCAGGTTATCTGAATTGAATATTTAAATGGTAAGGTAGTAATACGAAGAAAATTTAGGTACGTATGAAACAAGTTTTAGGGGTGGCTTTTTCTACCCCTTACAAACGTAGGAGAAAATCAACAAATTTTTTACTAAATGCCTTGTCGATAGCATACGATGACTACTTAATTTCATTTCTGTCACTTTTTTTTGGTATTTCAGAAAAAAATTAAAAACTGCTTTTTTGGCACCCTCTTTAAGCGATTGTATTTTCACAAGGGATGTTCAAATCAGATTTTTATATTTGAAAGACACCTTATTTTTCCACAGAGAGTCACCCTTTGATTTTTTTCGCATTTATTTATTTACACCCTGTATTTTCAGTAATCCCCACACAAATGTAGGGTAAAAATATTTGTTTATTTATATCGCCTGGTGGTGTAAGAATTTTTTTCTATTTAGCGTCTGTTTTATATTTTCAACTATTCAACTTAGAAAATTTTTTAATAAAACTTTTTTCTTCAAAATAAAAGTACCTATCTAAAGTTATTTTGCAGACTGAACCAAATTTAAATAAACATTCAAAAACATTGTTACAGAGTGGCCCAAAATTTGCATAACATAAATAATGTTTGTACATTATCATACACACATTTGATTTATTCTGCAAAATACCTTTATTCATTCATTAATTTTAAGGCAGAAAAGGTCGTTAAATATTGCTCTAACAAGACCAAGAATTTTAGGAAAGCGATTTTCAATTATTAATGTGTCGGAAACAGTTGAAGATATAAAAAGTGCACAATTGAAAAAAGTCCTACATCTTTCCAAATTTATCAGAATGTGAACATATAGGTACAGTGTCCCCAATTGCGAACGACAAACTTTAAATGGCGATAAAACTCTTCATAATAAGAAACAAGTATGTATCGTCGATGAATGCTTGGTTTTTGAAACACGGGTTATTCTAAAATTTTAGAAAAATCACCATTCTAATCTCTTAAAATATTTGCTGTAGATAGATGAAAGTTGACCTAATAATTTATTTAATTAAAAGTAAAAATCCATTGTACTGGTTTAATAATGTCAATCAGTGTCGGAGATACTGTAAGGTAATGTTAAAAAAGGTAATAATTCTAACGCCACTGACATTTTGCAGACTAAATAAGTGAATTTAATTCATAACGTTGTCTATAAAAGATAATGTTTTATTTTATCTTCCATTTAATCGAAAAATTAACAGTTTTTGGGTTTTCTTATTTTATTTAAAATAGGCTTGTTATACATAACCTTTGAGTAAGTTTAAAACATATTTAAAGTAATTAGTTTCATAAAAAAGGAAAACGTATAAGAGTTTTTATTCGAAATAGGTACATTTTAAATAGTGTAATCATCAAAAGTTAAAATAATACGTGGACATTTTTTTTGTTTTCAGATATTTAAAAATTCATGTCTTAAAAATTAGAATTACAAAAATTATTAAAAATTAAAATAGTTCACTGATTAGTATTTAGTTCTTTTTCACATGATTGCACATATTGACTGTCATTATTAGAGAAGGTCTAATCAAAATATCTGAATATTTAAAAAGGTCAAAGTCAAAATACTAAAACGGCGTATTATCTAAACAAGACTGAATGAAAAGAATAATACTTAGTAGATATAGGAAAATATTTATTGCAGATATTCGCAAAATACAGACTAAAAAACAGATTTGACGTAGCAGAATACCTAAGTGTATAATTTTACACTTATTATACCAAACGGTTAAAAAAAATGTTTATACTATACCCTATGAGTTGGCTTTTCAATTGTCTATGTAAACAGAACTGAAAACAAAACATATTGTCTAAAATGTACCAAGCAGCGAGCCGCAAATTAAATAACAGGAAATGGTTAACAAGGAACAGTTAATGAAGCTGGGTAAATGTAAATCAATTATTTAAACGGGCCATGGAAATATCAAATCAATAAAAACTTATTTACAACTAGATAAAGAATGTCATGAACAAGTAGTACAGAAAATGATAAACTGTGATAACAAAAGATTTTGTATGTCTTCACTTTTAATTTGAGTTTCAAGCAGCCTAATTTCTAAACGTCAGCCCTTACTTTGACTCATTTGTTAGTGTACTTATAAATTCAATGGTTTAACCATAAATTTTCATAACTACATATATTTTCAATGTCAAAATTTTAATAACTGGGTTTAGACTTAATGTACGTTTTAATATTATATTAATAATAACTAAATGCTACAAATTGCGTTTGCAGTTATTATCGAAGACGGATAATTTGTATCTATTAGTGCAGAATTTAAAATTCATTAGACCAAGGCAATAATAAGATACTGTAATTTCATTGTACGAATGTCTTTGACTGAATTAAAATTTTCTTATGAAATGCAACAACAACATTCTTAAAAGGACATTAATTTGTTATCAAACAAACAACGGCTGGGAAGTTAGGTAGAATCTACTAGGTAAACATTATGCCCCTCGGAAATCGAAGAAGAGACATAGGCATGTGACTGTAAGTTGTATTTAGTTTATTATCTTTTGATATCAAGAAAATGTAGTCTATTATGTACTCTCCGGCTCCAACTCAGTAAAGGAAATAGACGTTTAGATTTTGTATTTCGTACTGATTCATACTTATCAATATAATAAGCACTTTGCTTCAAATTGGTTTCAGTTTCATCAATTATTTAAATCTTTATAACAGGCGTTTGTATAACTAAAATATCAAATAAGTTCTTTATTTGAAGAATGGTGTAAAACATTTAAGCTTAAATTAAACATAGCTAAATACAAAATTATTAGTTATTCTGAAAAAAAAAAATCCAAACTATATTTATTCTTTAAGCGATATTATTTTTCACAAAGATTATTTGAAGATGGATTTGAATATTGTGTTGGTGTTTCACTCAAAATTATTTTTTTCGGAGCAGCAAAATCATCGTATAAAATGTAGAGTTATGTCTTTTTTTTTAAAATTTCTCATCTTTCAAAAGCTTCCTTGCTTTCGAGATTCAATAGCATCTTTGCGGCTGAGACGAATTATGAATAGTGTTTTATTCTCATATTAATCGCACTGACTGTTGCCACTGTTAGAATATTTCAACATCAGAATCCCCAATCGGCCTAGGCAAAATTTAACTTTTTAGTTGCCAACTACTAGTACCAATATTCTCAAAAAATCACCGATATACACAATTTTTTACAATTTTAATACTACTTCCGATCAATGAGATATTCATTTTTTGTCTGCAACAGCTATAAATGGAGATACCTATAAGAAATATTTTTCAATTAAGTATATTTATTTTCTCTCTTTTTTTCTACTTTTCTTTTATCTTTGTTAACTATTTAATATGTTAACTGTTACACTGTTATATATTAATTAAGGTGGTTCCTATTTCTTTGTAATTACAGTCTAGAGTATATTTTTATTAATTACTCATAATCAGTTGTATTATTCTAGTTATATGTTATTTCTGTTCCTTTTTTAAAATTTTACTTCTTATAGCATTTTTTCCCTGTCTTGTAAATTGATTTTTTTCTATTGTACAAATGGTACAATTTGTCATGTTGGTACCTTTTTAGAAGCCGGTAAATAACATCCATTAAGTGAAATACCTACACACCACAAACTGCTCCATATTTCCAAACATTCTGCTATATTAATTAAGTTTTTCACTACATAGTAATACATACAGTGTGAAATGTTACAGTGATGTAACACTCACAGTGCTTTGCTTTGTATTTATCCACAGGCATAAGTACCACAAACATCTGTATTATTGTGTCGCTTTTTTAATATTAACTTTAGTACGGTACCAGTGACAAAGTTGTACCCATATTTATAAGCCCATGTGAGCAAGATGATTAAAGAGAAAGACATTTTTTTGTAATCTTGTAGACGTAGTGATCTAGATCAAAATCAGAGATTCAGTGAAAGTGTTTCAGAATATAAGCATACAACATTGAAAGCGAAAATTTGAGTAATATAGTAGCACAAATATGGGTCAAACCTTTAATCGCAGATTCCTTTTGTGAAAATAATACAACTTTCTTTATGCCATTTTTTATTTAAGCGCCTCTTTGTCACAAAACGGAACGTAAAAGCTAAAATTTAAAGATTTTAATTAATAACCCCGCTGTCTTTTAAGATATTCAACCGAAATTATATTTTATTATGGCACACTTTTTGAGTAATTTTTAGTGAAAATAGTCGAAACAAGGACGAAGGAAAGAGGCTTGAGGTAGCCGTTTATCTCCCCAATAGTTTCCAATGCAGGCTTGGTTCAGAGATATTGTTTTTTTTTATTCCAAGTACTAGCGTATTTAATTTTCTTTTTTCAATACGGTAAAATTTTGATTTGATTTAGAGGTTGGCTTTCGAGATATTGCATTGGAGAATATTTTTGACGGTATTCTTAAAAAATATATCGACTTTGGCAAAAGTTTTATTTAATTATTTTGTAATTTAACAGGTTAGATCAAAGTAAAATCGAGACCTTCAAAAGAGCATACTGCAACTCAGAAAACAAGAAAAACATAAGAGGTCTATCGTCTTATGTACATAAATACACTTTTGGGAACTATCAATGACAGAAAACCACCTACGCATTCTGACATTCACTGTTATAATTTTCAAACTGAACACAAATAACTATGTAGAAAGAAAATGCAAAATTATATACGCAAAGCTAATTTGACAGAAAGTAAGCAGAAATACATTCGATTACCAGTCAAGCAAAAGTAAGTTGTAGCTTAAGAGAAATTGAAAAATTAAAAAAACAGTAAATGAGTATATATCGCATATTCAAGTAAGTTCAATTTTGTCATAAAACAACCCCTAAATAAAAATTTTAAGACAATACAAAAGTACCAAAAATAACAACACATATAAATCACAAAACTTAAGGATCAAAATCAAAATTACACAAAACCTGTGACGGCATATGATAAAAATGAAAATCCCCACAATATGTTCATGCTCACCTTTTGGGTTAAAAACACAATTTGAAATATCTTACATACATCATCAAAAACAAAGAAAATATTAAGCTACATTAATTGACCAGTATCACTTGAGACGTAAAATCTAATCTAAGTAGTTCTATAACTTTTCCAAACATATTTTCCGAATACCACTTGTACTTCAAAATTTATAATTTTAGCATATCTTTTTATGGTATTTTTTTACAATGTGTCAAATTAGGGTTTAAAATGTAATACCAGTAAAAACTAAAATTAATTTTATTGTTACTATATTATTAATTTATAGAACATACTTGATAACTGTCCTAACTAAAATAAATTAATATCTTTCTGAAACATATCTGACATTTCCTGAATACAAATAATATTTGAATGATCTGAAATCACATTTAATTTCAGAATTCTGAAATACACAAGAAGTCTTCTGAAATAAATTTACTACAATAATATTAATAAAAAAAGTGAAAAGGTTATAGTACAAACGACTGTTTTCATAAATAACCCATCATGTTCGACATTCCTATTAGTTTTATTGTAGTTAAAATTATGTTCTGATTCATTATTTATGGC
>NW_019418110.1:16535-21895 GCF_000390285.2 Anoplophora glabripennis | reverse complement strand
TAAATTATTCCCCAAAATTGCAGAAAAGCTGCAATAAAAATCGAGCAAAACCGATATTCCAAAAGTGCAAGAGTCTTTCAGGTAAGACAACTTTTACAATACACTGCCGCTCAGTGCGCATGCCTACGTGCAAGAGACTTGCAACTTGCAGAAAGAATTGCAGATGCAAAGCGGCTTTTAAAAAGTGGTACAACCTAAATGGACCTTTATTTGTTCCAAAATTTTAGACAATGAAAATTTGAGGAGTAGATAAATAGATTATTTATCTTTTCTTCGCTAAATACAACATTTTTGAAGTCGTATACCGTTAGATGAAATGACATTCTTATTTACACTTGTATTCTCTTAACTGTTGATCAGTCTGCTGAAAACGCTTCAATAAATGTTCACTAGTATTTGAAATTTCAGCCTATACTGAAATCATTTATGTATCTCTAGATATAAAAATCTTGAGAATTATGGTGAGGATAGATTATTTATTTTATAAATTTAAATTTATTTTTAATTTCACCTTTCGAAAAATTAAAGGCCGATTTTGTGCTAGCTAATACACTCTAAGGGCTGACAAATTAGGTAACTGCTACCCCATTTATTGAAAATGATTTCAACTTCTGGAATGAACATTGTTCTCCAATTTAGAACATGTTGAAATAATCTACAAGTTGCACAGTGAGGAATTATTACATCTTCAATGTCATCCACAGATAATGAGAAAACTGATTCTTCTAAACTGTAGCATTAGTAATAAAAACAATCCGTGGAATACTAAAAGTGACTCCTTAAATTATATACAAAACAGTACTTTCAATCTATGTAGTGTAAAGTATATATAGTTTTAAATGGATTTTCTTTATACTGATGCAAAGGGATATTATTTTCTTTATATTGACGCACAAAGTATTTTTTGTCGTTACATTGCAGATGAATGCTGACGTCATCGAAATTTTTAAATTGTATACATGTTTTGGACGTTTTTAATTTTCTTTGCAACCAGATAAAATTAGTATGCCTTTAAATAAGGAAATTTTAGATTTACTATTGAGTGTGCAAGAAAATTCGAATAATTCCATACGGGAATTAGCCAGTAATCATAATTTAACCGAGTACGTTGTGTATAAGATTCTACATAAATATAATTTTTTTCTTGCTAGGTGAATTTGGTTCAACATCCTCATGAAAATGACTTCGAACAAGGAATACAGTTTTGTCGCTGGTACTTAGGTAAATAATGCAAATAATAATCCCACCTTTCCAAAAATGATTTTATGGACGGATGAAAGTAATTATTCTAACAACGGCATGTTTAACCGCAATGCATCATACCATTGATGCCATGATAATCCTAGAATTATAAGAGAAAGAAATTTTCAAAATGGTTATTTAACTGGTGAACGGTATAACAATTTTTTGAAAGATCAGTTGCAAGAGTATTTAGAAGAATTAACAGTTAAGGCCAATTCCCACATAGCAGCGCTGCAGCAGCGCGACAGCAGCGCTTCATAGCGCCGCCGCCGCTGCGATGTAAAAAGGTAGGTATTCCCACTTAACAGTGCAGCGGTTAATATTTTAGAACACTAGTGTTCCGCCTATCTAATAGAACGAACGTATTTTATTTTCAAAATGGCGAGTTCCTCGTCTAGTGATGATGATGTTGCTGTATTGCTATTACAAGAGGAAAAAAGAAAGAAAGAAAAAAATACATTGGATGCGAAATTTGTGAAAACACAGGCTGGAGGAAGGTCACCTGCATTTATTAACATCATATGTATAACTAGTCATTACAAAGTCGCGAAACGTCTAGGACCTCCAACACGGCCAACTACTGAGCGCTATGTACCGAGATTTGCCGAAGACACAGCACTGTTTCCTGTTTCATAATGTCCACTTGGCAGCGCGACAAAGGTCAGAGCAGCATGGAACGCTGGCGTTGAATTTTGACGTGTTGCGCTGTTGCCGCGCTGTTCTGCTTATGTGGGAACTGTTCCATTTAAAAATATGGATATTTTTAGGAGCAGCATTTGCAGCGACTCACCGCTGCGCTGCTGTGTGGAAATTGTCCTTTAATGAGTATGTCCATATTATTTTCCAACAAGACGGTGCAGCTCCATATAATGCCCAAATAAACATGTCTTATTTGAATGCTACATGTGAAGACCGCTGGATTGACACAAGAGGACCCATATATTGGCCCACGACCTCTAGGTATTAATCCATTGGTATTTCGTAAAAAAACGTTTATCTAACACCACCAAATAACTTTGATCACTTGTAAGACAGAATTAGTACCGCAATAAATAATATTTTACATAACGTTAAATTAAATGCAGTTAGAAGTGTAATTCGAAGTGTATTCGTATTGTACAATATTTTGTTTATTGATATTACATACATATTTTTTCTATCCCTTAACTGTCTTGGACTTGCTTCAAGTTTACTAAACTTTCTTCTGTTAGGAAAAATTCTATTAGGATAACGTTGTCGATATAAATGTAAAGTCGCTACACTGTTTTTTCATATTAAACCTGCAGTTTATCAACTAATTCATTAAAATAATTAATTTTGTTATAAGTTAAAAGGTGACAGCAATTACAAACAAACCGATATGTGACCGATAGCGGTATGCAAAATTGTTTTTCCAATGTCTTCTATTTGACATGATTTAGAAAGCGAGCACCGTAAACGGAAGTCAAAGGCTGAAAGTTTTCTCATTTTTTCTCAAAAATTTCGTTATGCGTAGGGATACAAATTTTATATGGTTGGAAAGAAAATACAAAATCAGTCAAAACGTAGAACCAAATTTATACAACCCCATTTAAAAAAATACTCAACTAGTGTGACGAAAAAAAAAAAATTGTGCGTCAGTATAAAGAAAATAACATCCTATTTGAAAATATATATAGATACTTTAGAGGGTGTCCAAGAATAGGTAACCGAGTTATAATCAAACTATAAGTATACTTACCTAAAAATGATTGTGCCTTTTCTGAAAGATCTTTTTTCAAGATTGTTAAACTGCCTATTAGATAGCATGTCTTGTAAAATAAAATTTAATCATCTCCCCAGGGACGTGCGTGTAGGTAATAGTATTCAATTATTTTGAAAAATAATATGCACGCCACTGATATTTTTATTTTATGAGTATTTTTTCGTTATGCAAAGGCATACAAATTTCATATGGTTGTAAATAGAATAAAAATATCTATCAAAACATGCAAATACTATCCCGTCTAAAAAATGTCGATGACGTCACCACTCATCTAGTGTGACAAAAAAAATTGTGTGCGTCAATATAAAGAAGATAACATCACTTTTAAAAATATGTATACTTTACAGTGTGTCCAAAAATGGGTAATTGAGTTATACCTCCTGGGCCTTTATAATCAAATAGATTGTATATATTAATATAATTTTTTTTTCATAAAATAATTGATACAATTGCCCTGTGAAATATTATTACAAAATACCTCTATGAAGAATATCATATCTGTAATATGTTAAAGCTGTAATACCATAATTACATAATTTTTCATTTAAATTACATGTTAAATATAAAATATAACTATTATTTGTTATACAAATTTAGAAAACAAATCTATATTTTAAACACAACAGTATAAATGCACCAAAATTGCAAAATCGTGTAGTTGATTATCCCATAAAAATCAATATTGCAGAGAGAAAATAATGTTCTAAATAATATATTGTATTTTACTGACTAACAAGTAGTAGTTTGTTACATTTAAATTTTACTGGGATATTAATTTATATAGATGTCATTTTGTATTTAACTAACTCCACTGTAGCGTGCCCAAGTCAGTTCACGAATCGTAAACTTATATAAAAATAGTACAAAAGTTACAAATCCTTTTTGGATGGAGTCACGTTTGCGGGCAAACAAAATGCAAGGACTTTCNATATTAAGACTTGAATTTTTCGCAAAATAAAGTTTACGACGTAAACTACGATTTCCCGTGAATTGCATTGAAAAATGTGGAAAATTTACGACTCACGAGCCCTTTAAAGAGAAGGTACTCGCTAAGTAAACTGTCCGGCGGCCGGCGGCGTGGTGGTGGGGGAAGCTCGTCCAAACGGTCGCGCGAGCGAGAAAAGTTAAATCCAAAGATCAAATAAGTGCGCGCTGTAAATTTTGCAATATCTCGGCTTCTATTCATGGTAGAAACTTATTTTTTTTTTAAAATTGGGGTAACTCGGCGAAAAAATAACAATGGGCATATTTACGAATTCGTAGAATAGCCCTGAACCCTAGAAAAAATGCAACTTTTATACTTACATTTTTTTAATTTACAAAAATGTCACAAAAATTATTGTTAAACGAAATATTAATTAAAATTTTAATTTAGGAATTATTTTACTATTATTAAATAAATAAATTAAACTATCGTTCATTTAAAAAGTTATTTTTTTACATATTAAGGCAAAGTAAACTTGTTTTTTCAATATTTTGTTAGTTATTTAATTACGATTTAAATGTAAAATTAAAATAAAATTTCACAAATTATTTTCAAATTATTATTTATTGTTAAAAAAATTTAAAAAAAGAATAAAAAGCATTTGATTTTGTTGCAAAATTCTCAAAATTAAAAAATATTAATAAAAATAATGCGGTCGATAAAATTACAAGTTTAACTTCTTGAAATTTTAATATACAGGGGTCGGCATAAGTCAGGCAACCAATTTGCATTAAGAGCATTAATTTTTATTCTGAAAACGCGTCTACTCGACGAGCACGTGTTATCATGTTCATGACACAGACACAACTGTCAGAAGCACGAACATGCTTCGTTTTAATCTTTTTCGACAGCGTTACCAGACTTATGAGCGTTGCCGGACTTATGCCGATTTTTCGAGAGCGTTGCCTGACTTATGCCGACCCCTGTATAAAGTTTTTTTATTATATTTATTATAAATTAAAAAAAAATTGCAACATCAAAATTAATTCAAAAAATATTAATCACAACCATTTTTAATAATAGATATATTTTTATGAAAAAGTATGACAAAACCCTCAACGTGTCATAGGTTTTATAAAATTTTAACAATAAATGTGATAGTTATAAACAAATTAAAAGATGAGCACTTTTCTTGTTTTTTTGCAATAACTTTTTTGTTTATTAACCGATTTTAATTTAACAAGTCTCATTTTGTAGATAATTTTACTCCCTACGAGCTGTCTGGGAGTCACTTTTCGCTAAAATTGATGGTTTTCCCTGCAAAGTGAAAAAACTGTTTTCCTCACTTATTTGTTTAAATAAAAAAGTTAGCTAAAGAAAGTGATTCACGAGACGAGAGATGTCTTGTATTATGTTCCTTTAGACAATTTTACAATAATCTCGCGGATA
>NW_019418110.1:10418-15357 GCF_000390285.2 Anoplophora glabripennis | reverse complement strand
AAAAAAAATCAAATTTTTCATTTTTACGAACGTTACAGGGTGCTCAGAAATGTAAATTTTGCTCCTTTAAATTTTTCTGAAATTTTGATTAAGCGGTCCGGAAAAACCGTTCGATAGATCGATCTGCCCATTTACGGAGCTTTTGGGGGTACATCGAGGTGTAAAAATTCGTACAAGCATTAGACTCTCCATCGATATTAGCAAAGATGCGGTCGACTTAGCAAAACAAGTCAAAAAGTCACTTTTTTCACTTTTTTCAAGTTAATGTCGAGGATGAAAGAAAATTTTTTTCTTCCAAGAACGCTACATAGCCTTGTAGTAGGTTTATTCGAGATTTCGAAACTGAACGTCAATTTTCTGTCTGCTCATTAGTTGCTGAGATATCGATGGTTAAAGCCAAAAGGATGCTTTTGTATTCGTAGTCGAATATCTCCGGATTAACGTAGAGAAAAATTAAAAAAAAATTAAAGTTGAATGACAGGCTTTCAAGTCCATATCATGATTTTTGTGTAAAAAATTTTTCCAAGCCTGTGGACCGAGAAAAAAAAAGCAAAAAATTGAAAAAATCATTTTTTTAAGTCTTATTTCTTAGAATTTCGCAATGACTGACGCTCCTAAAATTTTGAGCTAAGAAATCTGGAAACTAGGCATTCGGCGCTTTAAAATTCTTTTTTTAAAACCTTGATACGATCATTTTGAACTGAGATAGCATTCTGAAAAATCATTAAAAATTCGAAAAATTGTTTTGCTCCCTTAAATTTTTGCAGAAGTTTATTATGGTAACTTAGTATTTTTATTTAACTAATGAATCTTACAACACAAAATATTAGCACTGTTGACAAAGATAGAAGTGACGTCACGTATACACCATGACAGCGGCGAGCGCTTTTGCGTNAAAATTGATCGTTTTCCCTGCAAAGTGAAGAAACGGTTTTCCTCACTTATTTGTTTAAATAGAAAAGTTAGCTAATAAAAGTTTTTGACTCACGAGACGAGAGATGTCTTGCATTATGTTCCTTTAGACAATTTTACAATAATCTCGCGGATAGGACTTTTTTCGAATAAAAATTTAATTTGCTTGGTCCATAACTATGTTGCTTCACAAGGGGGCTGCAAACATGCCGTAGCATTTCTCACGTGGGTCCCTCACAAGAGTGAGGAGCCGTCTTGTACATCTGTTGAATGCTACTGGATGAAGTCCAAACTGTCCAGGGCTGGGATTATCCTCAAATATATAATTTCAAATAATTAATTTCAAAAAAACTATGTAATGGCAGGCCTAGTTTACCATCAAACAGTGGAGTATTTGAAAAGTTTCTAGAAGAAGAAAGGAAAAGAAAACTCAACAACTGCGAGTTAATAAAATATCAAAAAGACTATCTTTTGTGATCAAATAAAAAGTTTATCCATGCATAAATTGGTGTGAAATACAAAAAGAAGTCTTGCGACATATTTTTCAAAGAATATTGACTGATGATGCCATGAAAGTTGAAGAAGACGAAAGACCAACATCAAAGCTGTCTTTGCTATGAGTAAAGATATGGCAGATTGACGGCCTCACGAGCGTTTGAATTTAGTCGGTGCAAAACCAATAATGGAACTCTAATCTCTGATCGCATTAATAATGGGTGGGAAAATCCCAGACGCACCACCGGCTATGAAAAAGGGTAGAATATTGGAGGATGAAGTGAGGAAAACTGAAGTACCAGACTGGGGGAAAATATGTGGTCTAATGCTTTGTCAAAAACTGTTCCATGATAGCAGTATTACTGAAATTAGGTGTCCGTCCATGAGTATGAAGAGTTTTAAAAACTATGTGGAAAATGGAAAACAGACCCAGAAGTTTTAAGTACAGCTACAAATGTATTTAACAGGAATTCAAAAGGGCTACTTCTGTGTAGCTGATTGCAATACAATACAAATAAAAATGTTAATAGTTAATGTTTCATTTGATGACATCTGCATATGTATCATATTTTTTTAATATTCAAGTCTCTTCATGGATAGTTAATGTGTATCTATTATTATATCAAATACATACATACAAGTAAATAAAATGCATATATACTATTATGGCAACTTAGTATTTTTATTTAACTAATGAATCTTACAACACAAAATATTAGCACTGTTGACAAAAATAGAAGTGACGTCACGTATACACCATGACAGCGGCGAGCGTTTTTGCGTGAATTTTAAATTTAAAATGAAAATGTCAATATTTTTCTACTAAACCTTTTATTTTCTGCAGAAATAATATATGTTTTGGAAATAGTAAATACTTCCGAACATCATAGAACAGTTTTTTAAAATTTATCATTATGCCTATTACAAACAAACCGATGTGTGACAAACTTTTGAATTCTGCCCCTGATTCGTGCTCAGCGACTCCGAAAGCCCACCAAATTTGACGTAGATCGGTTGATTTTTGAAAATATCATCCGCCGTGTTGAATCGGCCATCTTGAATTTTACAGGTCTGACTTCAGATTCGTAATCAGCGACCTCACAAACCCCCGTTTGTTAAATTTGGCGCAAACAGGTGGAATTTTTAAAAAAATATGAAATTTTTAAAAATATATCGGTTTGTTATCGATATTTTTGAGGTTAGAAGCAGCTGAGATGTGTCAGCTTAATTCTGGAGGTGGATTTGGATTCAGAGAAGAAAAGAAGAATATGAAAAATGCAGGTTTCTTTTTCTTTCTCGTACATTTTCACACAGTTTTACTAGTTTTTTTCCAGTTTTTTTGAAATTAGAAAAAAAAGTGATGTGATAGCTAAATTCTAATACCGGATTCGTATTTAGGAAGCACTTCAAATATGGGCAAGAATTTTTTTAATTGCATTTCTAATTTTTTTTTCACAAAAATTTAAAGCTTTCATATTGCAGCCGCCATAAGATCCACTTCTTATTTGTGGAAGGGCGAAATGGTCAGTGACTATTAGACGCCTTCATTATAGCCATCTTTCTCTATCACACGGATTTATATGACTTTCTTTATCGCTCTCACGTAACGGCCGATGAACCATGGGGACTTTCGGACCCTGTATTTATCTTAGGTGCCGGCGAAAGAAGCATTAACTACTAATGTATAAAAATAACGAGTTAGGAACTAGCTAAATAAAATATCTTTTTATTTCTAGGGTTACTAAGGAAATCGATTGTATTTACACTAAAATAGGTACACTTTGTACACTCTCTTAATGCAGAATATCGCATTCGGTGTAGGAAAATCTATGAGCAATTTCGTAAATTTAGGTAGATGAGGACCAGTTGAATACACTTTATACACACCGTAAAAGGGTGCGCCCAGCGTGGGCTGTGCCAAGGATAAACTCGAATACAATCCGATCCACTCCACCCGCAGCAGGAACAATGCGTCGGTGTCTTGCAATCCTGCAGCTTTATCGCCCACAGTTATTATATCCCGCCTACAGCCCTGCAGAATTAACTGGCAGGGAATCCGAGGGTAAGTTTTCTGGAGCAAGTGACGTCACCGGGACGGTGAGACGCAAAGGGTGTGGCGTTCGAGCAGCACCGAGTGAGTCAAGGTCATCAAATCGACCTGACCTCGGCCTGAGCTGCCCGTAAACCACGCCATTCCAGCTCTGGAGTCGTACAAGTCAGATCACTAGTTGATGACATTACAGCTGCAGACTTGCAATTTAAATCCTTATTCGAATAATTTCAGGGAACTCTAGACGGCAGGCGATTAAACTTAGATTTCTCTGTTGTATGAAACACCCCAACGTCTCGTACAATTACTTTAAACTTGAACTGAGCGTCCGACTAGTATAGAAAATACACTTTGCTATTGGGGTGCTGGTTTCTAGAAGTAAAAAAAATGATTTAAGACGTTAAAGTATTTTGTTTCATTGCTTAGTAAATGTATGTGTTGTATGATTGCATTTTTGTTATTGTAGGTACCTAATACTAAAATAGCAAGTGTTCCAATAAATCCATATACACACATTCTTGTTAAAAAACGATTTAATTAAACTAACTTCTTCGTTTAACTGCTAAAGCTGCTACTTGTACATATATATATATATGTCCGTTTTTTACATAGTAATCGAAGCAATTGTATTTACAGAAAAGCAAAAAGTACATCCACTCCTAAACAAATTTGAAAGGTTCCTTATTCTGCAATTTATAGATACCTAATAGTTTATCACTGAATTCATGCAATTAAATCCTCAAACAAGAATATTCAAAATATATCAAGTTGATAGTCATAATTTACAGAAATAGACCATATTAAAATACGTTTTTAAAAATAAAATGATACTACAAAAAAATAACATAACTACGAAACGCGTTGTAGGGATGAGTATCACTCACCCTTTTGTTCAAAAACAGTTGGGCAGGGAAGTGTGTCATATATCGCACCCAAATTGTATAATTTATTGCCGACTAATATACAAAATATACAGAACTTACCAAATTTAAAAGACAGGTTAAAACATGGATCTTTCAAACACCTAGACAAGTTATATATAGTGTAATAAATCAGAAATGAGATTACCAAAAAATATGATATACTTACAAATTTTATACCTATGTACCTATTTATGTATTTTATACCTACATTTTGTACCTAAATATGGCATACTTATTATATTGTTTCTGTTTTTTGTTGTTACTGTAGCTTTATAGTTATTATATTTTTATGCAAATGTATAAACACTTACAAGCAGTAATAACTGCTTCTGTGTATTCTGTTTATTTACATATTTTGTGTAATTGTAACTATGATTGTATGTACCTAGTGCTTTATTTTATGTATTGTAAATAAACATTATTATTATTATTAACAATAATTGAACATACATACGTTTATCGACAAAATTATGGAATATTTTAAATGTTTGCGTCTATCTAATGTCTCGACCTAAAAAGTTAAACCTGAGAAATTTATTGGGATTTGTAAATAATAGGT
>NW_019418110.1:0-9374 GCF_000390285.2 Anoplophora glabripennis | reverse complement strand
ATTAAAAATATGGTTGACATTCAACTTCACGGCTACTGTGATGCTTCTGAAAGGGCTTATGGAGCCTGTTTGTATTTAAGAACCATTGACTATTCAGGTACCATTTCAGCAAAATTGATATGCGCGAGATCACGGGTAGCACCTGTCAAATCTTTGACTTTGCCAAGGTTAGAGCTTTGCGGGGCGCTTTTATTAGCAAAATTAGCACGCGATACTATTGAAGCTTTAAAATTAAATATTCAAAGCGTAGTTTATTGGTGCGATTCAATGATAGTTCTGTCTTGGATTGCTGCTCATCCCAGTAGTTGGAAAACTTTCGTAGGGAATCGCGTTTCTGAAATCCAGCAATTGACTAATCAGAGGCAGTGGCGACATGTTCCCTCTGCCCAAAATCCTGCAGATATTATATCTAGAGGTTGTTTCCCTATCGATTTGTTGGAAAATAAATTTTGGTGGCACGGTCCTTCTTATCTACTGCAATCAGAGACTGCTTGGCCACGTAACATTTTAACAAAATCCCAAGATATGCCCGAAATTAAAAATAAAAATCAAGTAACATTAACGGTAAACGATTCTTTTAATTTATTCGATCATTTTTCAAGTTTCTCAAAATTGCAGCGCGTTATTGCATACATGTTGCGGTTTATTAACAGAGTAAAACTTAAAATTAAATCACATTCTTCGATGCATTTAACATGTGAGGAATTAAATGCAGCGACGTTAAAGCTAGCTAAATTGGCCCAAAACGAGGAATTCTCATCAGAAATACAATCGCTTCAACGAGACAAATCAGTTACCAAGAAGAGTAAACTAGCTTCGCTTAACCCTTTTTTGGACGAACACGAACTAATAAGAGTTGGCGGTAGATTAGTTTATGCGAATTTAAAGTTAGAGCAAAAGTTTCCTATTGTTTTACCGGCTAAACACATTTTAACTCGGCTATTAATTAAACACGAACATATAAAAAATTTGCATAGCGGACACCAATTGACATTATCCTGCTTGCGCAGCAGATTTTGGCCTTTAAACGGTAAACAAGCGGTCCGAAGAGAATTGCGGAAATGTATTGTATGTTTTCGTGCTAATCCACCGTTTGTATTTCCTCAAATGGGTAACTTGCCCAGCTATAGGGTAAATCCCTCACCTGTCTTTCATTCCGTGGGTACTGATTTTGCGGGACCGTTTATGGTCAAGGACGGCAAATTAAGGAATAGAAAGCTTGTAAAAACTTATTTTTGCATTTTTATTTGCCTAGCCACCAAGGCTATTCATTTAGAGCCTGTTGGTGATCTATCTACAAATCATTTTCTGGACGCGTTTAAGCGCTTTGTGGCGAGGCGAGGATTGTGTAAACACTTATATTCTGATAACGCCACTAATTATGCAGGTGCGAGTAATGAGTTTCGGCGAATTTGTCAATTAAATAAAGACAAAGCTTTTCAATCATTTTTAGCTGAAAATCAAGTAGAATGGCATTTCATCCCAACCAGATCCCCGCATTTTGGAGGAATCTGGGAAGCCGCGGTGAAAAGTGTGAAGCATCATATTAAGCGCATCGCAAATAACGTACATTTCACATACGAGGAATTTCACACGTTACTGACTCAAATTGAGGGTATCCTAAATTCGCGCCCTCTGACATCCTTATCCCAAGACCCTTCTGACCTTGAGGCACTAACGCCTGGACATTTTCTGATTGGTCGTGCTCTAACAACCTTACCTCAAGAAAATATGCTGCATCGAGCTGCTACTCGCTTAAATAGATTTCACCACCTACAACAAATCACTCAACACTTTTGGAAAAGGTGGTCAAGAGAGTATCTCCACACCCTCCAAGCAAGGACCAAATGGAAGTTCAGTTCTCAGCGGGAAACGTTATTGGGTTCGTTAGCCCTACTAAAGGAGGACAACCTTCCTCCTCAGCGATGGAGATTGGGGCGAATTATACAGCTGTTTCCTGGGCCTGACGGTGAAGTGCGGGTAGTGTCTGTGAAGACTAATACCGGTGTGGTGAAACGCGCTGTCACGCGTATCTGCATTTTGCCGAGTGACTAAAATTTAGCAGACTATTTCACTTTACTTAATAAACTTTCAGTTTTATTTAGCAGTCAGTAATTAATTGCTTTCTGTTGTATAATGCAAATGTTAGCTTTAAAATGATCCATTGTTGTTACTTATAAGTTAAGTTCCTTTTTGAAATGTGAACATTTCAACGGGGCCGGCATGTTAAATAGACAATCCTACAATCTCGTGATGAGTAGGCGTGTGAAGAGAGATGACAGATGACAGAAATAACGCTAATATTGTCATATGCTCCGTTAGTTAAAACTCTAAAAATACAGTCCATATATACACAAGTTTGTTTAATTTATGGGTCTTTCCCGTATCCTCAAAGTCAATCAACACCAGGGCCTGTTAGGTTCTTTTCCTAGCATTACTTGTGTAGGTGTCTGTAGTGTAACTGTATTGGGAGTATCATTTATGTAATGTTCTATGTCTGTGAGGTGGTCTGACCAGTGTGTGTGATTGTATTGTGTGGTAATTCTTAAAAATCTCAGTACTTCTTGGATGTATCGTTCCGATGGATTTGCCTGTGGATGCCTTATGGTAGTAAAAATTATCTGTACACCTCTCCTTTCCCAATAGTTTATAAATCGTTCGTTTTTGAAATACGTAGCGTTGTCAAGCAAAATTTTTTCTGCTGGTCCTATGTAGTTAAAAAATTTTGCTAGTAAGTGTGTTGTCGTTCGTGCATTACAATTTTGTGTAGGGTAGGCTTTTATAAATTTTGAAAAGTGGTCAGAAATTACTAAAATGTGTTTATGTCTTGTGTGTGAAGTTATTAGGTTAGTAATGTAGTCTATGGATATTAATTCAAGTGGTTTAGTCGTGTGGTGTGATAAAATAATGTTGTGATTTGTGTGATTTTTTGTTTTACCTAAACAACAGTCGTGACAGTCTAGTATTATCGTCTTAGTTATTTGTAAGTCTCGTATGCAGTAAAAGTTTTCTCTGAAAATTAACCATGTTTTTCTTACCCCAATATGTCCATATCGTACGTGCAAGTCTGTCAGTATTTTCGCTGTAGTGTCACTGTCCAAAACGTAAAGTTCCTCGTCTTGTATCCGTTTTATGATAAAATTTTGTTTGATTTCGTATCCCTTATATGTTGGATTAACTTGTAATATCCTTCTTAAGTCAGTGAGGTTTTGTTGGCTGTGTGCTATCTCCTGCGTTGTGTATAATGTCTCGTCTTCTTTTAGTGTGTTTAATGCAATCATGTATGTGTTTTCTGTGTGTGTACTGTCTTTGTTTCGTGTGAGTGCATCTGCTGTAATGTTAAGTTTTCCTGCACGGTGTTTGATTGTAAAAGAAAATTCCTGAATAAGTAAAGCCCATCGATAAATTCTATTGTTGCCGAAACGATTTTTCATTAAGAATGTCAATGCAGAATGGTCTGTTTCTAAAGTGAAATGAGTGGATGTTAAATAATATTTTAATTTTGTGATTGCAAAAACTATGGCGAGCATTTCTTTTTCACTAATTGAGTAGCGGGTTTCATATGGTTTCAAAGTTTTTGAAATAAAACAAATAGGTACTTCTATTTTGTTTTGTATTTGTGTCAATTCGGCTGCCACAGTATGGTATGAGGCGTCTGTT
This sequence comes from Anoplophora glabripennis, assembly GCF_000390285.2. Lineage (NCBI taxonomy): Eukaryota > Metazoa > Arthropoda > Insecta > Coleoptera > Cerambycidae > Anoplophora > Anoplophora glabripennis. The sequence goes on along the minus strand of NW_019418110.1, from coordinate 5,714 downwards.
CTTACAGTAAATGGTAATGTGAAGTCAGGATTGTATAGTAACAAATTTCCATGGAAAACTAGTTTGAGATTTTGAAAAGCTTGTTCCCTTCTATTGTCCCATACCCATTTGGTATCTTTTCTTAGCAATTCTATTAAAGGAACTTCTTTTTCTGACAATTGTGGAATAAACTTTTTGTAATAATTTAAAATTCCTAAGAATCCCCTTAACATTTTTAAATTCTTTGGAGTTGGATAATTTTTGATTTCTAATATTCTATCTTTATCAATTACTATACCATCTTTCCCAATCTTATACCCCAGAAATTTTATTTCCTGTTTAAAAAATTCACATTTTTCTAGGTTTAACTTTAGACCTGCCTTATCCAGAGCTGTGAGTACAGTACGAAGCTGTGTTTCATGTAGTGAAGAGTTGTCAGAGAAAATTAGTATGTCATCAATGTAGTGTGAACAGAAATTTTCATATTTGTCAAGAATGTGCTGCATGGCACGGACTAAAGCTGACGAAGCTGATTGTAATCCAAATGGTACTACTCTAAATCGATAAATATGTCCATCTACACTAAATCCAGTATATTTACGACATTCAGGTGCCAAAGGAATTAACCAAAAAGAATTTTTTAAATCTAGTTTAGAAAAAACCGTATTATGACCAATTCTACTTAACATAGCATCAATTATTTGTGGTGCATCATACTGCGGTTTAGAAATTTGATTCAACATCCTAGCATCCAAACACAGTCTGATAGAATCATCTTTTTTCTTGACAATAACTAACGGATTAATGTAATTGGAATTACCATGTTCAATGATTCCTGAATCTAGCATATTTTGTAACTCTTTTTGTACTGTTATTCTACAATTGTGTGGGATAGGGTACGTTTTACATTTGAAAGTTTTAGTTTCATCTACGTCTATTTTATGCATATAGCCAGTTGCAAATCTGGGCTCAAAATTCACTAAATTTATATTGTTTTTTATTAAATTTTGTACGATATTTGTATGTTTTTCTGGACAATTAAACTTTATATTTTTAAAACACGTATTGTTATTTAATTTGCATGCATTTTTATTTAACTTATTGTTGCTTTCACCACTACTTTCTACCTTGTCAAATTTATTATTATTTATTCTGTACGTAGCATTTATTAACTCATTGTTTTTCTCAAAATTTGTAAATATTATGTTTACTTTTTCATTTTGTATTTCAAATGTCTTGTCCTCTAAATCTATCTTAGCCCCATATTTTGTCAACATGTCTTCCCCTAATATTATGTCAAAATCCATGTTCTGTACAATCAAAAATTCCGAGTGTATTGTTTTTTCGAGAAGTTTAAATTCCATATTAATCACACGAGTGCTTTCAGCCAATTTCTTTCCAGCTGCATTCATTAATTTTATCTTTTTAACTTTAATAATATTGTTTTTTAAGATACTTAATTGATTGTTGATTAATTTTTCATGTATTAAGCTAATCTCAGCCCCAGTATCAATTAAAGCTTTAAATTTTTCATTTGCAATTTTTAATTCAATAAATGGTAAATTATTTTGTACAATATTCATATCATTTTCATCGCAGTTGTCTAAATTAATGAATTCCCTCATATGCTGGTAAGATGTATTTAAACTTCTCTTTGTCGAAAATTTTTGTTTTCTGTCGAGTGTATTTCCGCTACAGTTTGTATGGAGTGAATGTCATTTTGTACGTTGGGTCTTGTTTGTGTATTAGATTGTGTGGTAACTGTGTTAGCGTATGTGTTAGTTCGTCTGTTTGGTGTCTCTTGCGTTATGTTGTCCTGTCTTCTTTCAAACCTGTTGAAACGATTGCCAAAATTTCCATTCGTTTGATTGTTTCCATATCTGTTTTCTCTATTTTCTCCATCTCTTCTTTCATTATTGTTTCGATATGCTTGTTGTCTTCTTCCTTGATTTCCATTACCATTCCTTGCATAGTTTCCTTGTTGATAATCATTTTTCCTCCATCCCGTTAGGTATTCATCAATACTTCTGACGTAATCAATGAGGGCATCTATGGTTGTTATCCTCTGGGTTATTATGACCTTATAGATGTCTTCATCAAAGTGTCTTGCTAACATTTTCACTATTTCCGCTTCTGTGAACTTCGGTTCCAGGTGTTTCACATTATATATTTTTCTCATCAAGTACCTTTCTCTTGAGTTTCCAAATTTTTCATTATACTTCCTATTGAATAGGCTCATTCTTACTTTCTGCTGGTGATATTCCCCCCAATATTTCTTCAGAAATAATTCTTCAAATTCTTCAAATGTCTCATATTTTTCTTCTATTAACTGGTACCATATGTCAGCGTCTCCTCTCATCATGTTGCCAATTAAATTTTTCATATTTATGTCAGATGGTAACATTTCGAGATATGTCCTTAGTCTTTTTATAAATACCGCTGGGTGTATTCTTGCGTCCCCATAAAATATTAATTCAGTCGTCCAGTTTGTACTTGTGTCAATCCTGTTATTGCAAACAATGCCTCTTGTTTCCCTTTCTATCCTTTTTTCTAACTTTCTTTCCTGTTCTTTTAGATGAGTCTCCCATAATCTGTCCTTTTCTTCTTGATTTTGCCATTTTAGTTGTGTTAGTGCTTTTTCTTGAATAAATGCCTCTTCTAATTGCTTGCTTTCTTCATCTATCTTGTTTATTTTCTTTTCTGACGTCATTCTGTTTTCTTCAATCTTCTTGTCTAAGTTCTTACTTGTTCGACTAATTTCTTCTTTCAATGTTGTTTCCATCACCTTTGCCTCTTCTCTCATTTCCATTCTCATCTTCTCCATGTCTCTCTTGAATTCTTGATGAACTTCATCTATTTTCTTCTCTNTTTATTTTGAAGAAAATGCATGGCACGGAAATGCATTATAAGCATCTTTTAATAGATTTATTTAATATTGGTATGGTTCAATAATAATTATTACCTATTAAGAATGCATTAAATGGTCTTCCCATTTTTTATTTTTTCATTTCTTGTGAATATATATATACAAATGTATCCGAATTACTTAAAAGGAAGTAAATACAGTGTTCATATTTTTAATTATTGAAGGCTTTTTTATAGGGAAAATTATTGGAAGTAAAATAAAATTTTATGTAAAATCATCTGCTTCCTATATAAATCACAAGTCAAAATCCTATATCAAAATATTGTTGTGTCTCTATCATTTGCTTGAACAAATTCTAAGCATCTAGTTTTCGAATTTTTTTACGCAATCTGTCATAAATTGTATAGTGAATATTATTGTGTAACACTATTTCATTAAAATTAAACTTTTGGGCGAATGCGCTGGTCAAAGAGTGACCCAAAATTTCGCCCGATCGTCGACCTCAGGAATTCGATTCAAAAGTGGTCTAAATAATAGCTTNTAATTTCTTCTTTTAATGTTGTTTCCATCACCTTTGCCTCTTCTCTCATTTCCATTCTCATCTTCTCCATGTCTCTCTTGAATTCTTGATGAACTTCATCTATTTTCTTCTCTAGTCCTTTGCTTGACTCTTCTATTTTTCCATTTTTGTCATCTAACTTCTCCATGATTCCACTTAGCATTGCAATGATATTTTGTTGTGTGTGTGTGTCAACTTGTGTATTGGTCTGTGTAGGTACAATGGTTGGGATAGATGCAGTGTCGGATTGAGTTTCTGTCGTATGGTCCATGTCCGTATTTCTCTCCCCCTCAGTATAAATATTTTGCTCAGATTCAGAAAACATCTTGATATTTCCGGACCTCAATTCCATAAAATTTTTATTATAAAAGACGATATGTTTGCACTACTAGTAAATTTATTAACAAGATTAAATTATTATCAAGATTAAAAGCAAAAGATGAAAATTACAAACAGTGCTTTGTTTTACTATGGCTTTGTTTTAACAGNCCGTTAGGTATTCATCAATACTTCTGACGTAATCAATGAGGGCATCTATGGTTGTTATCCTCTGGGTTATTATGACCTTATAGATGTCTTCATCAAAGTGTCTTGCTAACATTTTCACTATTTCCGCTTCTGTGAACTTCGGTTCCAGGTGTTTTACATTATATATTTTTCTCATCAAGTACCTTTCTCTTGAGTTTCCAAATTTTTCATTATACTTCCTATTGAATAGGCTCATTCTTACTTTCTGCTGGTGATATTCCCCCCAATATTTCTTCAGAAATAATTCTTCAAATTCTTCAAATGTCTCATATTTTTCTTCTATTAACTGGTACCATATGTCAGCGTCTCCTCTCATCATGTTGCCAATTAAATTTTTCATATTTATGTCAGATGGTAACATTTCGAGATATGTCCTTAGTCTTTTTATAAATACTGCTGGGTGTATTCTTGCGTCCCCATAAAATGTTAATTCAGTCGTCCAGTTTGTATTTGTGTCAATCCTGTTATTGCAAACCATGCCTCTTGTTTCCCTTTCTATCCTTTTTTCTAACTTCCTTTCCTGTTCTTTTAGCTGAGTCTCCCATAATCTGTCCTTTTCTTATTGATTTTGCCATTTTAGTTGTGTTAGTGCTTTTTCTTGAATAAATGCCTCTTCTAGTTGCTTACTTTCTTCATCTATTTTGTTTATTTTCCTTTCTGACGTTATTCTGTTTACTTCAATTTTCTTGTCTAAGTTCTTACTTGCTTGACTAAATTCTTCTTTTAATGTTGTTTTCATCACCTTTGCCTCTTCTCTCATTTCTATTCTCATCTTCTCCATGTCTCTCTTGAATTCTTGATGAACTTCATCTATTTTCTTCTCTAGTCCCTTGCTCGATTCTACCATTTCTTTTTTTGACTCTTCTATTTTTCCATTTGTGTCATCTAATTTCTTTATGATTCCACTTAACATTGCTATGATATCTTGTTGTGTACTTGTCTGTGTAACGTCTTGTATTCTGTCGGTCTGTGTATGTGTAATTGTAGGGATAGATGCAGTGTCGGACTGAGATTGTGTTTCTGTCGTATGGTCCATGTCGGTATTTCTCTCCCCCTCAGTACAAATATCTGGCTCAGATTCAGAAAACATCTTTATATTTCCCGACCTCAATTACATAACATTTTTATTATAAAGACGATATGTTTGCACTACTAGTATGTTAAATTTATTTACACGATTAAATTATTATCAAGATTAAAAGCAAAAGATGAAAATTACAAACAGTGCTTTGTTTTACTATGGTTTTGTTTTAACAGTGCTTTATTTTTGCATTGCCCCACGTTGGCGACGTCAAATTTGTTATAGTTTTTTTTTTGTTTGTATGTTAAATGTTTTTATTTTTTGTTAATTTAAATTTTAATTTTGACTTTGAATTTTGCCCAGGCGCCAATTAAGATCTAGTCTTAATAGTATAAATATCTAGCTCATTTTCTTACTCAGGGTGTGTTTCACTTTGTTACTTATTTTGATATTACTATGAAATGAAAAATATAGCTTTTAATACGAATTTACAAATATATTACACATATAAAACTTTTTTTTACAATTGACAAATTTTAATTACTTATATCTAATTTAATTTAGAGGTGAAATTTATATAATCGACTTTTTATTTTGATTAGGGTTACGAATTCGTACGATTATTGATTGGTATTGTTAAACATTTTAAATTATGAAATTGTTTAAATTGAATTTTTTTAAATTGGCCAATATTTGTGTAGCTACAATCAACTCACTTTGACACGATGATGCACAGTTGGTCCTATATCCGTCTTCTAGTC
>NW_019418109.1:6511-20676 GCF_000390285.2 Anoplophora glabripennis | reverse complement strand
CTATCGCATGGATTTCTATGGCTTACTTTATCGCTCTCACGTAACTTCAGATAGACCATCGGTACTTTCCTACCCTGTATACTAAAGGCCTGCAATTTTTTGTTGTATCGTTACACACGTGCCTACACAAAAAAAATATGACACGCCCCTAATTATTGATGCCGCCCAAAATTCCTATTAATAGTCCACCGGCTCGCTCCTTTAAAAGTAGTATGCCATTTAGGTTGGAAACCTTTATCTTGCGTCGACTGTACCTCAGACCTCCATTTCCTTGGAATGATTTCACCTGTATCTATTTGTTCTACGTCAAGGGATCCTGAGGGAAAATAGGTGTTCGCAGAAGTTTTCCTTAGCCAGTTATGAAGGGTACAACGAGCTTTTACAATTTTGTCTACAGTTGATAAACTGCAAGCTATTTTCCTTTCAAAAATCCTAAATCTGCTAACCATAATGCCAAACGCAATAATACGTCTAGCTCTACTTAGACGATTCTTCTTTTGTGAGAGGTGTGCTATTATAAGGTTTAGTTAAATAAATTTTCAGAGGAAATGCATCATCACCGACAAAACAATTTCCTTCTGGAAGCATACCATTTTCTAATGCTGTATATAGAGATGAACAGTTTTCAAAAACACCTCCGTCTGATACGATCCCATTACAGCCAACATCGATATATGTAAAGCAGTAGTTATGGTCTGCAACGCCCATAAGAACAACACTGTTATGGCTTTTATAGTTGAAAAATTCGGTGCTACAATTTGGAGGAGCTTGAATTAGAATGTGTTTGCCGACGATAGCTCTACAGCACATAGGAAAGTTCCATCTATCTTGAAAACCCTGTGCAATTTTTTTCCATTCTTCCGTAGTCCCTGGAACCTGAAAATTAAAGTTAGTGTTACAGTACTGAAACCTGAAAATTAAATGTAGTGTTACAGACTTTAACGTTACCACTACAAAATATTAGAGTAAATAATTATTTTGCTAATTTTTTATTTACTTCCAGGATTATTATCCCAGCTAAGACAGCCAGGATGAAGATTACGAGGCTGATCCACCTAGCTGTGAAGGAACTGTCTTGACTGAAATGTCTCAGAATGCAGTTACAGAATGATGACTTAACAAGTCAACGACAGACTACTTGTAATCAACCATGCACCCCACAGTCCACCAAACAATCTATCCCACGCATTTCCTCCTCTGGAAAGAAACGACGTTTGCAAGATTTGTCTGACGCGGTAACGGAGCTTCGCCAAGTGAGCGAAGCCGTTTCAAAAGTACCTGAAGAAGATGAATTTGATACCTTGGGACGATATTTAGCACTTACAATTAGCTTTAAAAAATGCCAATTTATCTGGCATTGCAATGTGAAAATGAATGACAAGTAACACTGAACCGATACCGCATATTAACTCCAATACATGTTGTGGCTTCCTTGGCGTTTTCAACAAGTTCTTCACCAATGCCAAGTATTTATGGAATACCAGAAACATCGTCAAGTTCGAATTATTCGTTGCAACAACCCTCTCAGACTTTTTCTTCCAATGTGCCGTGTGCTAATGAGAATGACTACGATAAGGATTCTTTAAGTAGACTTGTAGCAGATGCGATTGCATAAAATTAAAATATTTTATTTTTAACAATAACACTTAAGTAGTGCCTCGTTTTCCAAGCAAATATATTATTATTTACTTTACCTACGACCACTACTGTAAATACTTAAAAAACACACCGTCTTCGGTCAATGTAAGAGTCCTATTATGTACGGTAAAAAAATCGTAGAGTTTTTTTAGCAACCACCTAGCAACGGTCAATACAAACAAACTTATTCAAAAAGTGACATAATCTTAAAATATTTGTATGTGAGGGTAATATATTATAAAGTGAAATTAGTTTGATTACATAAAAAATCGACGTTAAATCATTTTCCGAGAATGTAATGATGGCATATTTCCAAGAACTATCAAAAACTATGAAGCGTTCCTCACTTTGGTCATTTTACTCAATGTTAAAGGCCACAATTAATATAAATCACAATGTCGATATTGCAAACTACTCCAAATTACAAGCTCTCCTGAAGAGAAAATCGGACGGCATTAAATCCAAAAAATCCAAGATTTTGACACCAGATGATAAATATTTGTTTATGAAGGTAAAATATTGAGCTCAATATAATGTTAGATATGTAAATTTATTTCATATCGTCTTTTAGTTTGCTCTTACAATTGGTAGAAGCGGTGCGTGCAGGAAACAAGAGTTGCGTAATATAAAACGGTCAGATATTCAAGGCACAGGGAAGAATCTAATGGTCGTATTCCACCCTTCGAGCGAGGTTCAGGATTTCAGTCAAATTCGCCTACCTTTCCAATCTAATCAGAAAAGCCGCTACGATTATAGATAAAATCGCCGTCGGCCGGGCAAATCAAAAAAGCCTCCACGGTAGGTACATTTTCCATCATCGAACTCGATACCGTCCGAGAACGATTTACGCGACTCCGCATCCCAGTGTGGACGCCGCCCTCTGAAATAACACCGATCCCTCCAGCGATAGCGCCTCCGAAGTGTAAAGGCCAATTTCACCAATGTTTCCAATGTCACCCGCATCGTGGCCGATCTCGCCTGGGTCTGCCATCCCTGCGCTCAGTATTCACTGCAGCGACCCTCGCAACCTGCAGACGAACCATCTACTTTTTTTCCCATATTTATTATTGATCCAAGGACGTTATCGTCAATAACTCAAAAACTTATTGAGCGATCGGTCTCAAAATTTAATGCAGCACTCCTCAAATCGCTGACATTACTTCCCTAGAATTTCGTCCGAATCGGATGAGCAATAGTGCCGTTATACGGGGAAACGTGGATTTTACGTTTTCCACGTTTTTAGCCATTCCGCTCATTCGATCTCAACCGAACCTCAAAACCACAATAGAGTATCCCTATGTGGTTATCATGTCCAAATTCGAGCCGAATCGTGCGACTACTAACGGCCAGCTCATCCATAATAGGATTCCACGTTTTCCTAGCTGCCGCCGGAAGTATCCGCGCGTCTCGGCCGAACCCACCAAACACGGTAGGTACTACTTCGTGCCGTGCATCACCAGTCCACTTCTAAACCAGATCCATTCAGTACAAAGACCTCCGAAAGTCCTTTTACGAAAACGGGAAAATTTTCACCACACACGCTTTCCAATTTTCCCGTCTTTGGGCCGAAAGGTCCGTCTTCCGAAGGCCCCACCGCTCTGGCGGTTGGATGCGATGATCGGTAGCCCTCTACCGAAGGTAGAGTTTCTTCAAAACGGGAAAAAACTCCAAAATCCTCGATGCCGACATCAGCTATCCGGAGAAGCCAGAGGGGAACAAGATCCGACGGGCGCTTTTTGGTGGACATTTTGGCGGACGATTCAAGAACGCTCCGCCAAAAGTATGGAGATCCGAGGCTTTTACTGGAAAGCGATTGAACGTCGACTTCCGGCATCTGCAGTTCATTAGTGGAAGTACATAGCGCGCAAATGAGCGACAGAGCATATTTTGAATAAATAGTATCTATGGTAAAAAACTTGTGTATGTTAATTAAGAGAACTTATTGTCCGTTTTACTGTCTAATAAATCTTTTAACATACCTTCCACGGTTTGTTGTACAAAATCCTGACACCAAACTCAAGAACTTTTGGAGCTCACAGCTCACAGGCTCGCTTCTCAAGATCCCGTCAAGGCTGCCTGTTCGATAGCCCCCTGCATCGAAACAACGGTAAAACTCCAGGCTCCTTTTGAGACCTGTCATACCATACGGGGCTGACCACCTCCGACGAAGACCTTGTCTCCGATTGTGCCGGCTCCATCGAGACCCGTACCTCGGAACAGCGATACACATAGGCTCCAACGAGTCCTATCAAACAGACTCCTTCGAGTACTGTAAATCCGAGGCAACTTTCCTCGTCAAATCTCTAGGCGGTCACTCGTCGAGGCAACCTTCCTCGTCAAACCCCCTACGAGACATTATCTTTGCGACTTACGAGTCCAAAGGTATAGTACGCACCTCAGGGTGGCGGCGTACTCAAAATTTTAACAGAAGTCGTCCTTGCTTCTCAGGGCTCCCTCTAGAGACCCACCTTTCAGTAGAAGCAGTGTTTCTACCAGACTTCAGAGCAAAAGAGCTTGCTCTGACATTGTCGTACGGGGTAAGATGTATCCCTGCGACGCGATATCCAGTGCTACGAGGGTTGGTGCCCTCGAAGGTACAACTAACAAATCAGATTCGATGATCAAGACTGAGCTAGACGAGACCTAAGCAATTTTGATACATCGCCCGTCCGTTCTCATGATTTCCCCCAAACCTTTGATCACCGCCTAAGTGGTCCATATTTAGAAAGTCGAGATCTCCCCCTGAGCTCGTGTCCTAGACACAACGTCTGTAGGCCATAATCACCACGTGCCACAATCACTTGATCACATGCTTCGACATGACGCTCTACGTGGAGCTCGAACCTCCGGTTCGATGTCTCCGCCGCGAGCCCAGGTCACCGAAACACATAATATCGATCATAATTCACATGGCGCCCAAAGTGAGGCCCGAACTCCTGGTTCGATGTCTCCGCCGCGAGCCCATGTTGCCAATCCAAATTTCTTAGGCAATAACGATCATCTTACACGACATAATTATTAATATTCCCGAATCAAATACTAAACGGCAACGTTCTTTTGTGGTATCTGAATGTTTTTAACCCAAGGTTAAAAAATATATATACTTTCGCTCTGCAGTAAATACAGCTCCAAATTTACCTCTTTTTCTAAACTATATAAACGGAAAATGTACCAGTGTGTTGGTATTAACAAGTTAGGAAAAATTCCAAAACAAATAGCCATATATCGGGGACTACCAGAAGCAGCGACTTATACAGGCAACTGTCCGCGACTATTCTTATTGACGCGGATGACGACTTATTAGATTTAAAAAGACAAGGCGGATGGCAGTCATCAGCCGTAGCTGAAGGGTATGTGGATAATTCCCTAAATAATCAAACTAACAATTCGTCTAAAATATCATCTGCAATAGCAAGTACTAGAAATAATACTAATAGTATTAATGAAAATTTCATCGAGGCAACTAATAATGTTAATCTTACTTATGCTTCAACAAGCAAAACAACCGATATACCTTTTGTCTTTAAGAATTGTTCTGTAACTATAAATAATTATTATAATAAGAATAAATAATATAATAAAAAATAACAATTTGTAAATTTAAATAATCATATTCTGTCATTAATGTACTACTATAGAATTAATACAATATACAGGGTGATTCACAACTTATCCAAAAAAATTTGGGAATAGATGCGGCATGAGAAATGGAGTCAATATTGCGAAAAAATTTTTGTAAAATCCTTAGGTAGTTTCCAAGAAAAAAATTATTGAAGTTGTAGTGCTTTCAACCATTACATAGCTGGACAACTGTAGTCTCTAGTGTCATTCGTAATACGCCTGGAGAGCCACGTGGCCTCAGCGACTCCGAATACTGAAATCCGATGTTTATAATAGTTTTTTAGTAGGTAGTTAGTGTCAAAAATATCTTGCGTGTATAACAACTCGGAGTTGATGGATATTGTTTTAGTTTATGGTGAAGCAAGAAAACAATTGTATTATGGTGAAGTATTTGTGTTATGGTGAAACAACACAGAATTTGTGTCAGTTCGTAGAAACTGAGTATGACGGACCCAAATGTGTTTACACGTTGGTGGACAAAATTTTTGAACAGTTGTAACATCAGGTATGTCAAATTATTTTATTATTTAAAACCACAAATGAATTTTATTAATTAATAATAACAATAGCGGCAAAATCAGTTGAATTTATAAAATAGGTGCTATAAAATTCTATTTATTCTTTTCCTTGCCTTCTCTTTTGCCTTTCCTTCCTTCTTTCAAGTTTTTGTCCGTTTTTATCACTGCCGCCTTGACGGTCGCATTGTGCCAGGTCAGGTTTTATAGTGGACCAGTTTCCAGTGCCGTGCAGAAGTGTATTTTTAAATCATTTTCGAACTGCACTTTTTGATTTTTTTCTTTACAAAATTGTATTTGTAAGAGTCCCCTGTACATCCAGATTTTTTTTTGGATAAGTTCTGAATCACCCTGTATACCTTCTTGTTAATGTTATGAAGTTCTTAAATTATTAAATTATTGATATTGTTACCAGTTCAGATGGAGACCTAAAACTAAATGATTTTATGTGAATAAGTAGGTCGTAGGTAAAGTATAGTACGTAATACGTGGTGTAATGCAATTATGCACTCGCCGCTACGCGGCGTCGTAATTGCATCGCAAACTTCAGGGATAAACTTTGATATTGTGGGTTTTGGCACACGAAACAATTGTATTTCCAGAACAATTAAAACTTTCGTTAATCAAACCATTATTTAGGGTGTTTCAGGATTAAGTCGACAAACTTTAAGGAGGTTTATCTGATTTGGAATTGACAAACAAATTTAGTAATTATTTTTTTTAAATAAATATTAATACTGTTTTTATTATTTTTAATTTGGGGCTACAATTCGTATATGGCTGCCATCAATTGCACCGATTATACCTGTAATTAAAAAAAATTATATAATGAAATAAAAAATTTGTTTATTTTCACCTGGAAATCCATTATTGTTTTGGAAATTCTGACTAATTTCTATTTGTCTTTCTTTTGACGGCCACCAAATTACTTTAAATTTTCTATTAACATGAATGAGTAAATTGCATGTTCGGTGTAGACTCTCCCAACATGTTGACTTGCTCACCCCAAACCTGTCTGCTATTGACCTAATTCAACAGAAAACAAAACGTACATGGGTTTGTGAACAGGTGAAGTAATTACTGAAAACTTTCCGTATTATCAAGACACCATATTAATATCATAGCATCCTTTTCTAACGGAATTCTAGGATAACCTGGTAGGTTTATTACATTGTTTTGCATTTCCAGTCGGACTGCATTCATTTTTCTCAATAAATCCTCAAATGTATTCGGCGACATCCGAAAATGTATTTGAAATTGTTGGTCTGTCATACGAGGAACTGTATTTTCAGCGTAATTATCAATTTTCTCTAATGTATCTTCGTCTGAAGAATCTTCAAACAATATATTTCTAACATATTCAAAAATAGCAATTCTTCCCAAATCAGTCATCCTAATATTCCCAATATTGTGAACCGTAATGTAAAATCAAATTAATGGCTTGTTTCCAGGCCAAATTTCGAACCACAAAATCAGAGACAAGCACAAAACCTAAACTGTTTTGTGACGCTAAACGCTATGATCGTTCGTTTATGTTATGTATTGACTAATATAACAGACTCTGTTTTGTATTAAGACTTTTATTTGACCATTATCGTATTCTTTGATCTTCGCGTAGTGTTGAATCGACATGGGTCCTCAGTGGGGACATCGGGAGTTCTAATCGAGCTTCACGTTGGAAACCATGTCGCAACCTATGATCTGGGATGTCAGTTCCCTTGACCGGGTTCAGCGGCAAAAACGCACGGAGTTCGCGGGGATTGTCACTATCGACTCCAGGTCGTAGTATATTCTCCGATGGCTGTAGTCGGTGGTGGATATGGCCTACAGACGTGGTGTCTAGGACACGAGCTCGCGGGGGAGATCTCGACGAAGAATGTCGAGACCCACGCTGAGCGCCGTGTCGGGTTAGACTTTCTAAATATGGACCACTTAGGCGGTGATCGTATGTTCGGGGGAAATCCTGAGAGGAGGACGGGCGACGTACCAGAATTGCTTTGATAAAAAAAGGCCGGCTTCGTCACCTACGACGTAGTCGGCTAAGGGGTTTTTGCTTACCATGGCACCCGAACGCGATGCGCATTGCTCCCGCTGGATACCACTTCGTAAAAAAGCTGAATGAACTGTAGCGTCGTCACCGACAACGGCTCCACGTTCCGGAACACCCGATATCGGAGGTAGGCCGCTATCGGGGCCGGACCGCGAACCGTGGTTGGACTCAAGGTTGCCTCGACGAGTGACCGCCTAGAAGTTTGACGAGGAAAGTTGCCTCGGATTTGCAGATCTCGATTGAGTCTGATTGATAGGTTTCGTAGGAGCCTATGTATGTACTCTGTACTGAGGTGCGGGTCTCTCGATGGAGCCGGCACGATCGGAATCAAAGTCTCCGTCGGAGGGTCGCAAGTCTCGGACGGTATGCAGGTCTCTGGAGGAGCCTGAAGGTATCGCTGTTTCGTCGCAGGGGGCGATCGAACAGGATCTTCGCCTCAGGTTGGGCTACCTCGGGCGGTACGCAGGTCTCTGGAGGAGCCTGGAGTATCGCTGTGTCGATGCGAATGGCTATCGCACAGGATCTTCGTCGGAGGTGGTCAGTCTCGGACGGTATCGCGGGTCTCAAATGGATTCTGGAAATTTACCTCTGTTTCGATGCAGGGGGCTATCGAACAGGGTCTTAACCTCAGGTTAGGCTACCTCGGGTGGTATATCTCGTGAAGCGAGTAGTGGTTGCTAGGCACTATTAATATCACGTCGAGGAATGGCAGCCTCGACGGAAGCCTCGTGAAGCGAGCCTGTGAGCTTGAGCTCCAAAGTTCTTGAGCTTGATGACAGGGTTTTTTCAATCAAACCGTGGAAGATATGTTAAAAGTATATATTGAACAGAATTAACAAACAATAAAGATTCACAATTAACATATATAAGTTATTTACCATGAATAAGATTTGTTACACAATCGCTCTGTATCGCTTTCTTGTACCATGCACTCCCACTGTAATCCTGCAAACGCCGGAAGTTGACGTTCGTTCGCTTTCTTGAGATCTCCATACTTTTGGCGGACCGGGCTTGAATTGTCCGCCAAAATTTCCAGCAAAAAGCGCTCGTCGTCGCTGTCGACGTCTGGACTCGTCCCCTTAGGCCTCTCCGGATAGTCGATGTCGGCGTCGGGGATTTTGGAGTTTTTTCCCGGTTTGGGAAAAACTCTACCCGCGGTCTCGGCTTAGGCTACCGAGCATCGCATCCAACCGCCAGAGCGGTGGGACCTTCGGAAGACGGTCCTTTCGGCCCAAAGACGGGGAAATTGGAAACATCGGTGAAATTTTCCCCGTCTTTGTAAAAGGGCTTACGGAGGTCTTATTACTAGATGGATTTTGTTCAGCAGTGGACTGATGATGCACGGCATGAAGTAGTGCCGTGGTTGGAGGGTTCGGTCGAGATCGCGCGGACACCTTCGGCGGCAGCTATGAAGACGTGAAAACCTATTATGGCTTAGCTGGCCGTTAGTAGTCGCGCGATTCGGCTCGAATTTAGATATGACAACCACCTAGGGATACTCTAGTGTGGTTGGAGGGTTCGGCCGAGATCGAATGAGCGGAACGGCTGAAAACGCGGAAAACGTGAAATCCGCGTTTCCCCGTATAACGGCGTTTTGGCTCATCCGACTCGGACGAAAATTTTGTGAGATAATGCCAGCTACTTGAGGAGTGCCGCATTAAATTTTGACACCGATCGCTTAATAACTTTTGGAGTTATTGGCGATAGCGTCCTTGACCATTTCGGTAAAAATTCAAATGATGGTTTCCAAATATCGCTTCGAAGCGTCCCAGGGTTCGTCTGCAGGTTGCGAGAGTAGCGGCAGTGGACACTGCGCGCCGGGATGGCAGACCCAGGCGCTATCGCCAGGAGGATCGATGTCGGGTTATAGGGCGACGTCTGCATTGAGATGCAGAGTCGCGGAAATTGCTCCCCGACGGTATCGAGTTCGATGTCTGAAATGATATCGTGGAGGCTTTTTTGATTTGCCCGCGGGTTTGTGGTTTGGATTGGAAAGGTAGGTGAATATGATTGTTTCGCCACCTTTCCAATTCAGCGGTCTCCGGCATATTCGTAGGTACAAGACTACTTCTATGAATATACTGGGTGTTCTGAAATCCAGAAGCTCGCTCGAAGGGTGGAATACGACAACATTAATTTTAATGATAACATGAAATACAATTAGACGGTGTGACTGTGGCGTGACTGACTCAATGTTCACAACACAACCACCGACCCATTGCTGCCAACCCATTTCACTGAACCACAGCCCACTGAGCTAACATAATATTTTCTCCCCGCTTTTAAAGATTCAATCTCAATGGAGGTTTTATAATTCTACCTACACGAGAAGTACGCGGTTTGTCTGGGCTGGAAGCTGAAATTGAGCTATCTGTAGTATCNAGCAGCCTTTATTAATGATGCGTTAAATAAAAAAAGAGATACACAAAATTTAGTTATGAATTACTCATATTTGTTGTCATTATCTAAACAAAATTGACATTGTATATTTATAATTGTTCATAATTTTTAAATGTTAGAAAAATTAAATTCCAGTTTTTTCTCCCTTTGTCTGTGATAAGATTAATACTTAGTAGACTTATTTTACGTTTAAAATTTAATCAGTCGAGACTAGACAGCTGTTCAGAACAATGAAAATAAAAATTTTATATTATCTTTTAAGTTTTATGATGTAACTCTTTCAACTGAAGTAAGTGCCCATTTTATGTAATTATTTCATTATATTAATGTTTTGTTGTACATTTTAGTCATTTTAACCTTGAAACAGATAATAAATAATTATCGAAAGCTTGGTTTAAGTTAAAAAGGAGTTTTCTTTCAACCACCATTTGACGACATCCCCAATATATATATTTTTGGTCTATATATATATATATATATACACAGAGTTAGAACTATTTAAAGGGAGGCTACAGAGATATCGGAAACCGTTAGTTATACAGGGTGGTGTCCACGAACGCAGTAGTTTCGGACCCGTTTGGAGATGGTGACGAGGTTGGGGGTATCCCTAAGGATCCCCAGGACACGCTGGATGCGTGCAGAAAATGTTTCTGCACGGCCACGGTTGCTTGTTACGAATTCTTTTTTCCTTATTTTGTGGAATGGCAGACCAGGTCGTACCACAAGCTGAGGGGAACAGCCTTAATGTACCCCGAAGGTTCGCTGATACTCAGTACTACTACTACTTTCTAACTACTGGTGGGGAAGTTTCCCCTGTGTGTATTTAAAAATTGGTAGCGACTACTAGTCACTAAAGGAGCGGACAATGAGAGGTTATTCGATTCAAACACTATAATACAAGTGTGAAGACCAACTCAGAGATGCTTCTCGTGTCAAGTCTCGACTGAGAGTGAGCTACCGAGGCAAAACTCGGCGATTATTTAATGAACAGCGGTCGGACTGAGGACTGAACGTCGAGTGCGCCGCAGCCTGCTGTTCCAAAAGGCCCCTGGCAGTAAATCACGAGGCGCAATGTTGGATTTCTTTGCGTCCCGTGACACCCCCGGGGTTTCGGAAGAGCATCTCTGAGTGTTGGTGTTTTGTTTTTATTCTATAAAGAAAAAATGGTTGAATACATGTCAAAATACAGTATACAGTATACATATATATGAAATAATTGGAACTAAAAAATAGGTTAATTATGTTAGAGTGTCTTTGGCACGGGGGGGGCTGTCCAACGCTGGCTGCTCCGGTAGTCCGGCTGGCGGCTGGTTGGCTCTACTGGGGGTTGGCCGACGTCCCTGGCCTCTCGTGGGGACGTGGCTGCTGAGTCCTCTTGGTGGGCGGCGGAGAAATAGCGACCATCCTCACTGGACGTCGCTTGCGCCTTATATCAAGGTGTCCGGGAAAATGCTGGGTCGGTCGCTTGGTTGGACCGCCTACAGCGGGTGATGGCTGGTTCGGGGGTTTGGTCTCTGCATGTGGCCTAGCATGGCTAGGGCCTGGTGTCGCCTCAGGGTAGGCTATCAGTGGACATGGAGGGCGGTCGTCGTCCAGACGTTGGACCCGTCCATGGTCCGTAGGTTGCCGTCCTGGTTGGCTGGTTGGTTTTATTAGCGGGTGGTGGCTGGCTCGGGGGTTTGCATGTGGCCTAGCATGGCTAGGGCCTGGTGTCGCCTCAGGGTAGGCTATCAGTGGACATGGAGGGCGGTCGTCGTCCAGACGTTGGACCCGTCCATGGTCCGTAGGTTGCCGTCCTGGTTGGCTGGTTGGTTTTATTAGCGGGTGGTGGCTGGCTCGGGGGTTTGCATGTGGCCTAGCATGGCTAGGGCCTGGTGTCGCCTCAGGGTAGGCTATCAGTGGACATGGAGGGCGGTCGTCGTCCAGACGTTGGACCCGTCCATGGTCCGTAGGTTGCCGTCCTGGTTGGCTGGTTGGTTTTATTAGCGGGTGGTGGCTGGCTCGGGGGTTTGCATGTGGCCTAGCATGGCTAGGGCCTGGTGTCGCCTCAGGGTAGGCTATCAGTGGACATGGAGGGCGGTCGTCGTCCAGACGTTGGACCCGTCCATGGTCCGTAGGTTGCCGTCCCGGTTGGCTGGTTGGTTTTATTAGCGGGTGGTGGCTGGCTCGGGGGTTTGCATGTGTCCTAGCATGGCTAGGGCCTGGTGTCGCCTCAGGGTAGGCTCTCAGTGGACATGGAGGGCGGTCGTCGTCCAGACGTTGGACCCGTCCATGGTCCGTAGGTTGCTGTCCCGGTTGGCTGGTTGGTTTTATTAGCGGGTGGTGGCTGGCTCTGTTGGCCGGTCGAGGTGTGGACCGTCCTGGTCCTGGGCCCCGACTTGGGGTGCCGCTGGCTCTATTGGCCGGCCGGGGTGTAGGTCATCCAGACCTTGGTCCTCGGCTTCTGCGGCTTCCGGTGGTGGCATCTCGTCTTCCTCGTCCGAGGAGACGTCATCATTGACTGGATTGCCCGGTGGTGCTGGGCGGTGCATTTCTGACCTTCCAGGTAGACGGTCAGACGTGGCAATTCGACATTAGCTGGGACGACCTCAGTGGTAAGGTTATTGAGGTCGCCGACAAGGGCTTCGACATCCATGTTGTCGAAGGGGTTTGGTTCGATTGCCGAGAGAGGCGATTCGACAATCGGACCTGGATCTGGGAGGCTCACTGCCTCGGTGGCTGGGCTGGAGCCCTGGCTGAGGTCTGGCTCGGACCTGCAGCAGGTTGGCTTGGGGCCGGACGGGTACTGGTATTCGGTTGAGCTTGATTGGCTAGGGTCAAAGCCTGCACAAGCTCGACGGTGCTTGGCGTAGAGCTCTGCGGTGTAGGAGGTCCAGGTTGGGACGGTGGTCCTTGATGCTGGTAATTATGGAAGGACACCTGGCTGTCCAGCAGGGAAGGCCTCAAAGGCACTTGTGGTGGGGTATCAGGTAGGTACGGTTATGGCTCCATGTCAGATGGTTTAAAAAATTTTTTTTTGTTGGTTTTCCAAAAAATTTTTTTGTTGGATAGTTTTCCAAAAATTTTTTTTTTTGTTTTTTTTTTCAAAAATGGTCATCAGACCTAGGGTGGACCTGGTGGACCTGGAGCGGACCTCGTATGGGCCTGGAGGATCTGGAGCGGACCTGGTGCGGACCTGTTGGACCTGGAGTACGCCTGGTGGAGGCTTGGTGGACCCTTGTGGACTAGGATGGACGTAGTAGACCTGGAGTAGGCCTAGCGTGGACGTACTGGACCTGGTGGACCTGGATTGGACCTGGTGGATGCCTAGTGGACCTGGACTTGGCCTGGTAGTGGTCGAAGATGCTCGAAGGTGCTTCGCTGGGATCGCACAGGCTCCCTTGCCTGTGTAAGTAACCTGGATATCGGTAACTCGAGCCTCACGTACTGGGCGCCATGTCCACGAACGCGGTAGTTTCGGACCCGTTTGGAGATGGTGACGTGGTTGGGGGTATCCCTAAGGATCCCCAGGACACGCTGTATGCGTGCAGGAAGCGTTTCTGCACGGCCGCGGCTGTTTCTGCGGATGTCGGGTTCGGCTCGCGTTGTGGAACGATAGGTGTAGGGTTCCCCTTAATTAATAAGTAAAGGGGAACTTGTTACGAATTCTTTTTTCCCTATTTTGTGGAATGGCAGACCAGGCCGTACCACAAGCTGAGGGGAACAGCCTTAATGTACCCCGAAGGGTCGCTGATACTCAGTACTACTACTACTTTCTAACTACTGGTGGGGAAGTTTCCCCTGTGTGTATTTAAAAATTGGTAGCGACTACTAGTCACTAAAGGAGCGGACAATGAGAGGTTATTCGATTCAAACACTATAATACAAGTGTGAAGACCAACTCAGAGATGCTTCTCGTGTCAAGTCTCGACTGAGAGTGAGCTACCGAGGCAAAACTCGGC
>NW_019418109.1:0-3677 GCF_000390285.2 Anoplophora glabripennis | reverse complement strand
GATACACGGCATGACATAGTGCCGTGGTTGGAGGGTTCGGCCGAGATCGCGCGGATACTTTCGGCGGCAGCTATAAAGACGTGAAAACCTAGTATGGCTTAGCTGGCCGTTAGTAGTCGCACGATTCGGCTCGAATTTGGATATGACAACCACCTAGCGATACTCTAGTGTGGTTGGAGGGTTCGGCCGAGATCGAATGAGCGGAACGGCTGAAGACGCGGAAAACGTGAAATTCGCGTTTCCCCGTATAACGGCGTTTTGGCTCATCCGATTCGGACGAAAATTTAAGATAATGCTAGCTACTTGAGGAATGCTGCATTAAATTTTGACTCCGATCGCTCAATAACTTTTCGAGTTATTGGCGATAGCGGCCTTGACCATTTCGAAAGAGTGGTGAAATTTCTGATGACTTTCCAAATTTCGCCTTGAAGCGTCCCGGGGTTCGACTGCAGGTTGCGAGAGTAGCGGCAGTGGATACTGCACACCGGGATGGCAGACCCAGGCGAGATCGGTCGCGATGCGGGTGACATTGGAAACATCGGTGAAATTGGTCTTGGCGCTATCGCCGGGAGGATCGATGTCTGAAGACTCTCATAGAGGCTTTTTCATTTTGCGCGTCCGACGGCGATTGAATTTGCAACCGTGGCGGGTTTTTGGTTTGGATTGGAAAGGTAGGTGAATATGATCCTTTCCAATTCAGCGGTCTCCGGCATATCCGTAGGTACAAGATTATGGCTTCTATGAATATACGGGGTGTTCTGAAATTCTGAAGCTCACTCGAAGGGTGGAATACGACACGGCGGTTATTTAATGAATAGCGGTCGGACCGCGGACTGGACGTCGAGTCCGCCGCAGCCTGCTTTTCAAAAAGGCCCCTGGCAGGAAATCAAGGAGCGCAATATTGGATTTTTTTTGCGTCCCGTGACAGTGGCTCAAATTACAAAAAAGTTGCACAATTATGGGGCGACTGTTTTGGTGAAAACAGATCCAAGATATCTTCGATAGTTTCTTTGATATCTCGAAAAAAGTGAAAATACCGATTTTCTATTTTCCATTATAACTTATTTGTTTTTTAAGATAGCTTCACGAAATTTTGTATCTAGGCATTATCCAACATGTCGATTTCAATGGTCACATTTTTTCTATCTTTCTATCTTTCATTGTTTCAAAGTCGCGATAGTCAACTTTTTTTTTCTTACGGACGCCATATTGGTTCTCATGAATGGATAAAGAAAAAAATACGAATTCAACGATGTATCACACTTTACAAAAATACCCTGTCTGCCTGCAGCAATTTGAATTTCTTTTAAATTTTTCTGAAATAGTAGGCTGATGTCCGATTTGTCAAATAATTTATTACTTTGTTATGACAGTTAGATGAAACTGCCATTTGAGTTTTGTGTGCCACCTGTGTCCTGTATAATAATAAGTAACTTATTTATTAAATTAAAAATGAGGTTTTTATTGTCTGAAAAAAAAAAAGTACGATACATACATACGTGCAAATAGGAACGCCAGAACGGCATCGGAACAATATTTGCAACAATATCCAGAACTAATGCAGCCAAATTGTACCTAATGAAGTGAATGTGCATGCTCAAGTTTATATTAACCCAGAAACGTCCACAACTGCGATCGCTAAGGAGTGCGGTTTGTCACAAAGGGGAGTTTCTAAAATTTTAAGAAAGCATAAGTTTCATGATTACAAATTTACAATATTACAAGGACTATGACCGGACGATCATCAAAGGAGAATGAACTTTTGTAACTCATTTTCTGCAAAATTAATAGAAGATCCTCAATTCCCAACAAAAGTGTTGTGGTCTGATCAATTAACGTTTACCAACAATGGTTTATTTAACAGAAAAAATCGCCATCATTGGGCAAATACTAATCCGCATTTAAAACGTGAGTCTAGACATCAAATTAGATTTAGTGTTAATGTTGGTGTGGTTTACTGAATGACCGGATAATTGGGCCCTACTTCATAGATGGTACATTAAATGGGCCTAAGTACTTGGACCTTCTACAAAATTATGTAGAGAAATTTCTCCAAACATTGTCAGTTATGTGTTATGTGGAATGCTGGTATCAGCATGATAGTGCTCCACCATATAGTATCTTGCAAGTGAAACAATTCTTAAATAACAGATTCGGTGAACAGTGGATTGGGAGACGGACCCATTAATTGGCCGGCCAGAACTCCGGACATGAATCCTATGGATTATTTCTTTTGGGGTGCCCTAAATGATAATGTTTATCGAACCACCATAAATACGGTAGATGAGCTTCGCAACAGAATTACTCAAGGAATTATGTCCATAACTACCGAGCAAATTCGAGCGGCTACCCTGTGCATTTCTGAAAGAGTGAGGTTTTGTATTAATAATGAAGGAAATCGTTTTGAACATATTTTACACTGAATTTTTTTAATTTGTTTTTGTTTTGAGTTTAATTAGCTTTGTATATGAAAAGGTTTCTTTTATTTACTTCATATTTTATTTATTGTTTGATACAGAACAACATCGTAACAGTAATAATATTTTACATTTCATGTTTTATATTAAAGAAAATGACAATTCGGACATCAGCCTACTATTTCAGAAAAATTAAAACGATATTCAAATTGCTGCAGGCAGACAGGATATTTTTGTAAAGTGTGATACATCGTGGAATTCGTATTATTTTTCTTTATCCACCCATGAGAACGAATATGGCGCCCATAAGAAAAAAAAGTTGACTACAGCTGAAACAATGGAAGATAGAAAAAATCTGAACTCACCATTGAAATCGCCATGTTGGATAATGCGTAGATACAAAATTTTGTGACGCTGTCTTAAAAAACAAATGAGTTATAACGAAAAATAGAAAATCGATATTTTCACTTTTTTCGAGATATCAGAAACTATCGAAGATATCTTGAATCTGTTTTCACCAAAACACTCGCCCCATAATTGTGCAACTTTTTTGTAATTTGTGCTACCTGTATGACTAACGGTTTCCGATTTCCCTGTAGTCTCCCTTTAAATAGTTCTAACCCTGTATATTACTGTTCACTGTCGATGCTAATTTTAGATTTAAGACCATATTCAATCAGTATTGCTTTTACCAAGTTAGCACTTAATTTTTAATAATGTAATTTTTTTTTAAATTTTAATATTTCGACAATAACAATTTTAACCAAAAAATGTTGACTTGTTTCTGTTCATTTGTGTGGTCACAGTTTGTTTTATTAATTAATATCAGTATTTTTTAAAGTGGATGTTTATAAGTTTATTATTGTTATGTTTTCTCAACATGCCATCTTCATTGTGAACCTCGCATTTCGTAAGTTACTTTCTTTTTGTAATTATAATGTATTAATTAATAAAAATGTTTGTAAAAATTGTAGAACTCTTGAAGAGAATGATTTTCTCGAAAGCTTGAGCAGAAATAAAGAGTTTTCAACCTTTATTGTTTTCCTCAAGACTATATTACCCAACCAGAAATTTTGTTTCTTAACTAGCTAGTCGCTAATACTTAACTATATATATATATATATATATACAGGGTAGCCCATCGAAAACGTACCGCAAGGCATTGCAGGGTAGTAAAGAACTTTTCGGCAAAATCCAAAAACAGGTCAAATTTGTTTCTGAGGGGGACAACTTTTGGCTCAAAATGCATACCAAAATCTT
>NW_019418108.1:17887-21567 GCF_000390285.2 Anoplophora glabripennis | reverse complement strand
TACACACGGTCGTGCAAATTTTAGAAAATAATGTCTGAAGAAATGTGTTTAGTGGCAGTGGCGTGCGCTATTATTGTTAAAAAGGAGGAAAGAAAAATTAAAAAGAAGAAGTACCGCTCTAAATGGTGCAAGGAATGGTTTTTAAAAAGGGAAAATTTTTCGCATGTCAAACTATTAGAAGAATTAAGACTGGAGCCAGATGATTGGCGTAATTATCTCAGAATGGATGAGGATACTTATGTGGAACTGCTTACACTAATTTCACCATTAATCAAGCGTTACGATACCAACATGAGACGTGCAATAACACCACATGAAAGACTGAGTGTAACACTTCGATTCTTAGCGACAGGTCGTAATTATGAAGATCTAAAATTTTCGTCCATAATATCTCCGCAAGCCTTGGGAAAAATAATTCCTGAAACTTGTGAAGCTATTTATACGG
Organism: Anoplophora glabripennis; assembly: GCF_000390285.2. Classification (NCBI taxonomy): domain Eukaryota; kingdom Metazoa; phylum Arthropoda; class Insecta; order Coleoptera; family Cerambycidae; genus Anoplophora; species Anoplophora glabripennis. The sequence goes on along the minus strand of NW_019418108.1, from coordinate 21,122 downwards.
TTTTACAAGAAAAATACATGAAGGTAAGCAAAATAAGTATTATTTATTTCAAAAATAGAAACTTAAAGTACATGTTCACATTAATTTATATTTTATTCATTGGTTGTACCTAGGTATATAATAGTATTTTTAATATGCAAAATTTTATTATTTGTCGGGTTGAAACGATGAGTAATATCTGGATGTAGACCAGTTCGTATTAGGATAATTATTGTTATTATTATTATTTTCAGAATCTGAGGTAGGAAAAGTGTAGTTGTCATCAGAATTGCGATAAATATTGGATGGCAATTGATTAAAAGTAGAAGCGGTGTTATGAGTTATAGTGGATATGGTGGTATACTGATCAATTTGTCCTAGTTCTGCTCTAAATAGTATATCATTGATTAATTTTTCACTATAAATTCTTATTTCTCTTGGCATTCTTCGTAATTTTGATGAAACGTTTTTTCCAATTATCGTAAATTCATCTTCTGGAGTACTGAGCTTTTCACCAACCATGTTCAATATTTGATCTGCCTTAGTTAAAGGTGCCTCTGCACACTTTTTCTTGCGCGAGCCTGAGTTTCTAATTCGTGTAGATGGTGTGTGTATTTCTGCACCAACAGTGTCATTGGTTGGATCCTCGTTTTCTATCTGAAATGGAGAGAAATGTCTTGAAGCAAATGACTAGCTTATCAGTTTCTATGCGCCTAAATTTAGTTCTCTCGTCATACCTACTATATTAAATTTATAATAGATGACAAAAACAATTAGCTAGCTCTACTATCTGAGAGCTTTGCCATACAATGTATTAATTTTTCTGTTCATTTTTCATTTCAGTTTCCTTCAACAGAAGATGAGTGGAAGTCTATTGCTCAGCAATTCGAAGAACGGTGCAATTTTCCTAATTGTCTAGGTGCAGTGGACGGCAAACATATTAATATAGTAGCACCTCCAGAGAGTGGAGCTTATTATTATAATTATAAAGGATACCACAGTTTGGTTTTACTAGCGATTTGTAATGCAAATTATGAATTTTTAATGTGTGACTTCGGCGTTAACGGAAGAATATCTGATGGAGGAGTTATAGAATATACTCGCTTCTATCAGAAATTGAAGAATGGGACACTTCATATACCAGCTGCAATTAACCCGCAAAATAGCCAAAGACAACTCCCATTTGTATTCGTTGGAGACGAAGCCTTCGCTTTGCGTGCAGACTTCTTGAAACCGTATAGTCAGAAAGATTTAAATCACGAAAAGAAAATATTTAATTATCGTCTATCAAGAGCTAGATGTAAAATTGAAAATTCCTTTGGAATATTACCTACAAGATTTAGAATTTTCCATACAGCTATTGGCATCAACCTTAACTCAGTTAATAGTGTAGTGCTAGCCTGCTGTGTGCTTCATAATTATTTAAGACGGAAATGTGCAAACACTTATACACCTAGTGAATCTTTAGACAAAGAAAATGTGGAACGCGGTATTTTTGAATTTGGTTTGCGAATTGATACTAATAGTTTAGCAAATTTGCAATGTGGCCAAAACAGAAGATCATATAATGAAGCAATTGAAGTACGTCGGTCGTTCACACAATATTTTAATGAAGAAGGTTCAGTGCCGTGGCAAGAACAAATGATCCATTAAATAAGTTAAGTCGGATTAGGAATCTTATTTATTAACATTATCGCTGGCCCCTCTGATACTTTTAAGTTACTATAATTTTAGAATTTTGGGAAATATAAAAATAAATGTACTTTACAAATTACCAACATTACTTTGTATATGACAAATACCTCTATACAGGGTAAATCAGTTTTTTTGCAGGACTTTAACAGTCGAACACATTATTTCCAGAAGATATTGACAATAAACTGTAAAAAATCTAAATTCAACACTCCTGTAACTGCATCTCTGTTTAGAGGTAGTTTTTATCTTTATATAAAGTAATCTGTTAAATGTCAAAATCGTGCTGATTCACCCTGTATATTACGTAGTTTAAAATTTTTTATTTACCTCATTACTTTCTGCTTCATCAGCCTCAGCAGTATAGTTACTTTGAGTTTGGGATAAGTCATCGTCATCTGGGACATTTGAAACCGATTCTCTTGGAACCTCTTGATCTTTTACAAAATCAAAAAGCTCATAGTACCACAGCGTTGGTATATATACCTCGTCTGCTCCTGCGCCTGATCTTTTGGATTCATTAACTTTTTTAAGTTCTCTTCGAAAACCTCCACGCAATGTATTAATCTTTTGTATCACCGTATGTTTTGTTGCATCTGGCTGCACTGATTTTAATTTTTCCTCCAAAATCTTGTACGCTTCATTTTTCTTAGTCTTGTCAAGGTAATCTTTTGATTTTGTTTTCCATAGACATGGATGAGCTCTGTATAGGTCGATAAACTCTCTCAAAAAATCTCGTGTCACATTTCTCAAATCAGACATATTTAATCTGTAAAAATTGCAAATTTAAACTTAATAACATTTTTTTGTAATCCCAGCAATTTAAATTTTCTAAAATAAATTACATTACTACTAAAAATTCGATTACTTATAATAATAACAAAAAGAAACCATAACTTCTTAAATTATTAATTAATTTAATTCACCTACCTCACTGAACCTGTTCTCTAATGCAACGTAGATGACTGTCAGCGAAACACACGTGCACGCTTCGACGCGTACTCATCTGCACACGGAGTTGTTTTCAGGAGGAACCTGGTTGATAAGTTTTTGAGTGCGCGTGCATCTCGGGAACGGAGAAGTGGCCACTAACATTCATTTTTGCTTGCGCGTTGATGACTGCGCGTCGATGAAGTAAGACATGTACGTAAGTGTATGCCCCCCTTTACATTCTGAGCCATCACCACATAATTATTAAATATTCATGTCAATCTTTATAAGGTTAATATTTTGAAATATCTAATTAATAATACATACATATAAACACATTAACAATTTTAGTTAGTGTCAAAACAACGGTGATATTTTTTAATAGGTCGCTTAATTACGTCTTTAAGATTACAATGACGCTTTCAGAATCATGTTTGGTTGAAAATTAACGCCTGTACAGAGGCTTAAAGTTCATAACTTTTGGAGCCTCCGCTATAAACAAATAGAATTGTGCGAAAACTATTGCACCTACAGCGCCCACTTTTGGCACACTTTTAAAGTATGACAAAACCCTCAACTTGTCATAGGTTTTATAAAATTTTAACAATAAATGCGATAGTTATAAACAAATGAA
>NW_019418108.1:0-14813 GCF_000390285.2 Anoplophora glabripennis | reverse complement strand
ACAATAACAATGTTATCATGACATTACTACCTGTCATTGTCACGACCTACCATATATAAGATTGTCCATGAGTAATTGGCCTCACACGGTCTAATTAGTGAGATTTACTTGAAATACCTATACGCATTTTGGACTATATCAATGTCCGATATGTCAAAATATATTACAACTAAATCTAAATCCTTACGTAATTGGAAAAAAGGCAGAAATGCCTGAAAGAGGTCTAACAATTACAAGATTTCAGAAATTTAAAAAATCAAACAGAAAAATGATTGAATTTTGTAATTTTTTTTTCAATCTGCTCTAAAAAAATGTAACTTTTCTTTCCAGAGAAATAGACATATTTTTTAATTTTTAATAAGAAAATCAAATTTTTAATCGTTAATTAACATTCGCAGTCTAACAGCCGAGGTGATAAGACGTTTTACATAACAGTGTTTAAAAGCAATTCTAGAATAAGTACAGTAATTTAGATTAGTGTTAGTGTTAGTTAATTATTTATTATTAGTCAGTTTATAAAAAATTAGTTATTAAAATACAATAGTTAATAAATCAAAGTGTACACAGTGCTAAATAATTAATAATTCTAAATGAGTGTTACAAGTGGGGGGGACCCCCCAAACCTTCCAACAACACCTTTAAGAAGAACAATTAGATCAGACTCTGACATGGAATTAGATTCACCAAGAAACGCAGCACAAACTATCGAAAACAATAGAGAGGATATCATACCAAATGTTCGAAATATTCACAAATACTCCAGGTATGATTCGGGACCATATCAGGTATATATCGAAAATATCAAAACTGATTTCAAAGGTAAATTGAACGCACTTAAGGTAGGTGATATTATTCTTACTAATTGGCCAGTCTTAGATAATAAAATAAAAAATATAGATGCAGTGGGAAGGAATAGGGTTAGAGTTAATTTTAAAGAACCAAATAGTGCTAACTATCTTATCGAACAAAACGATTCACAAATATTTAAAAATTATGATTTGGAGGCTTACATTCCGAAGTTCACCATTTTCAGACAAGGGGTAATAAAAGGTATCCCAACGGAATACTCGGATCAGTGTTTACAAAGAAAAATAAAACAAGTTGACCATCACTGTAGATTTGAGGTAGACAAAGTAAAAAGATTAAACAGAAAAGTCATTCAAGAGGGACAAAAGACGTACGTACCAACAGGTACATGTGTAGTAACATTTAGAACTCAGACACTTCCAAAATATATAGAAATAAATAAAGTTATAGCTAAAGTAGAGCCTTATATTCAGAGGGTATTGTTATGTTTTAATTGTTATCGATTCGGACATTTGGGCAAACAGTGTAACAGTAAGCCAAGGTGCAACAACTGTGGCGAAGATCACGTAACAAAAAATTGCGAAAATGTTACAAATATAAAATGTTTTAATTGTCAGGGAAATCATCTCACCTCAAGTTTGCAGTGTTGTCCTGAATATAAGCGACAAAGACAAATCAAAGAAGTTATGAGTGAACTCAATATAAGTTACAATGATGCCACTAAAAAAGTTCCGAAAAATTCCTATGCCAATGCAGTAATAAATCAAAATACAAATGTAGTGCTAAATCAAAATACAATTACGAATGTTAATAGCGTCACAAATTCTCAGGTACATGCAAAAACTGTAACAAACACAAACAATACTAACATTCATTCACAACAAAGACCTTTGGTTATACATCCCGCAAAAAGAACCAGAGAATCATCTCCAGATCCTACTCTTGCTCTGCGAAATGCAATAATTGCCCCAATAAATATTCCTAACTCTTCAGGAGGAATTTTGGACAATGCTTCATATACAGAAAATTTAAGCAACTTATCAAACATATATACTGCCCAGGATAAGTTAACTCAGATAATCTTAGAAACAGTTACTTTTATTTTAAATAGTCTTAAGGAAAACAATAGCTATGAAATCCAACAGACGACGCTAAAAAACTTAATTAAGGAAAAATTAAACTTAACAGAGTCTTCAAGTTCTCAGCCCTAAATGAAAATATTAAATTTTGCCAGTGGAATTGTAGATCAGCCGTAGCTAACAAACCTAATCTAGAATTTCTTTTGCATAGCAAAAAAATAGATGTAGCTTTTTTGTCAGAAACATGGTTTAAACCTAATATATATATAAATTTTACGAGATACAATATTCTTAGGAAAGACCGAAATGATGGAAAGGGGGGAGTAGCAATTCTTATAAATACACAATATTATTTCCAAGAGATTCCTTTACTTGATAATCCCCTCATTCCATCAATATGTATTAGCGTACAATTCAAAAATAAAAAGATAATTTTGGTTTCATTATACATAAAACCTCAAACAAAAATCACTTCACAGCAATGGATTTCTTTTTTCAACGCCATTCCCAAACCATGCCTGATTGCAGGTGATTTCAATGCACACCACACTTCTTGGGGCTGTGATTTCGAAGACTCGTACGGAAAATCTCTGTTGGAAGCTATTGACCACTGCAACTTGGTGTTTTTAAATGATGGCTCTCCAACACTAATAAACTACACCGGAACGAGAAGAAGCGCAATTGATATTACACTATGCAGTCCTGAAATAACTCATTTACTATCATGGTCGGTAATGGACGACCCTCACGGATCCAATCACCTTCCTATACTTATAGAATACCAATTTACAAGGAACAGCAAAGATTCATCTTATAGAACTCATAAGATTTGGCAAACCAACAAAGCAGAATGGGATATATATCGAAGCAGTCTTGAAAGCAAATATTCCACAAATTATAATGAAATGCTCGAAAATATAAATATAGCTGCAGAACTATCAATTCCGAAAATTAAAACTATAAATAATAAAACACATTTACACACATACAAGCCATGGTGGGACGAAAAATGTAAAGAAATTATTACAGATAGAAAAGGAGCATTTAAGAGATACAAAGAAAACCCTAATTTGCAGAACTTATTGAACTACAAGAGAACCGACGCAATAGCCAAGAAGAAATTAAAAGAAACAAAAAGACAAAAATGGAAGGAGTACTGCGGAAGTCTAAATAAGAATACACCTATTAAAGTAGTTTGGTCAAAACTGAACCAGTATAAAAACAGGAAAAAGGAGAACAAAATTCCAATAAGCACCGACTCCAAATGGATAGAAACCTTTCACCATAAACTATCTCCGTGTTGGGTCAACAAGGAAATTAAAAATGATACAGATCAACCATATATAATTCAGCAACAACAAACAGAGAGGAATAAAAAGCTTTTAAAACCATTTACATGCACAGAATTAGATAGAGTATTGAAACAACACAATAACACCTCCCCCGGCAAAGATAACATATCATATTCAATGCTTTCATATTTACCACAAAATGTGAAAAAGAATCTTTTGGAAATATTTAACTCCATATGGTCAGCCGAATCTCCTGTACCATCAAATTGGTATGAATATATAGTTCTACCTATAAGAAAACCCGGAAAACCTACAGAAGAAGCAGATTCATATAGACCTATAGCACTAGCATCATGCATACTGAAAACATACGAACGATTAATTAGAAACCGGTTGGAGCATTGGTTAGAAAGAAAACAATTATTACCCCACTATCAATATGGATTTAGGCGAGGACGATCTACCCAGGAGGCGATAGCTATATTGGTCAACGACGTACAGCTGTCATTCACAAAAAACAAAACTATAATGGCGGCCTTTATAGATCTCAAAGGAGCTTACGACAACGTATTATTAGACGTTCTGGTGTCTAAAATGATAAAATTAAATATTCCAAGAAAATTAGCATACCATCTAATAAACTTGTATACCAACAGAAACATATACTTAAAGATTAATGAAACAATATTGCCCCCTCGGGAAACATCATTGGGTCTTCCTCAGGGAAGTATCCTTAGCCCTATTCTATTTATAATTTATACCATGGATTTACATACGAGTCTAAATAATGATGTCAAAGTAATACAATTTGCCGATGATATATGTCTATATACAGAAAACAACTCATTAAACGAATGTTCTATAGAATTGGGGAAAACCATGGACAACGTCAAAAATTGGATAGAAAAGAACGGTTTCACCATATCCGAAACAAAATCGACCGTCTGTACGTTCACAAGGACAAGAATTCAGCTTTCGCCGAATATCAGGTTAGGCCCATATCAGTTTCCTCATAGAAATACAGTGAAATACCTTGGTATCTATCTAGATAAGAAATTACTCTGGAAAGACCAAATACAGCAGGTTGTCAAGAAGACTGAAAACGCCATCAACGTCATCAGAGTGTTCACAAAGAGTTCTTGGGGAGCAGACCCGAACATATCTTTATTATTTTATAGATCTCTCGTAAGATCTGTGATGGATTATGGTAGTATTTTTTATGGATCCGCCTCAGATACTCACCTGAAAAAAATTGAAGTAATAAAAAACAAATGCTTACGTTTAAGTTTAGGGCTATTGAGGACTACCCCGATAAATGTGATAGAAGTCGAAAGTTGTGAACCTCCAATAATCCTAAGAAGACAATATTTAAGCGACAAATTTGTCACAAAAATTTATTCAAAAAATAGTGAATGTTTAATAAACCTCCACAATCTAACCATATTAAATCTATCATCGACTTATTGGATAAAGAAAAAGTCTCCTCTCATGGTAGAGTCATATCTGAAACTCTTAGAAAATTCTCATCAGTGCTACAACAACAACTTAGACCCATATTATAACATCAAATACGAAGACCTTCTAAATGAAATTAAGTGTCATTATCTAAACATATCTCAAGCCCCAAACATCACCTTCCAACATGAAATAAAACACAGATGGCCAAACTTCGAATACATATTTACAGACGGTTCCAGAAGAAATGAACAGTCCGGATGTGCCTTTTACCATCAAAATACAACTTATTATGAAATATTCAAATTGCCAAACTCATCGACTATATATACCGCAGAGCAGTATGCAGTCCAAAAAGCTATGGAATACACAAAAGTTATACCAAACACAAACTGTATAATCTTCACTGACTGCAAAAGTTTAGTGGATAAATTAAAATCTATCAAAAGATTCACGAAAATTGATAACGTTTTTGGAAGCATTTTATCTATCTATGGCGAATTATTAAAAATCCAAAAGAATATAGAAATAGTGTGGATAAAAGGGCATAGCGGTATCCAGTCGAATGATATAGTGGACTATCATGCAAAACAGGCTTCAACTACAGGAACAGTCGTTAACGAAAAAATTTCGCCTCCGTCAGATCTAAATTCGATACATCTATATAATCTCAAATCAAAATGGCAAAACTATTACGAAAATTCTCTCACTGGCAATTCATACAAATCAATCCAACCAACCATAAGACAAACGTCTTGGTTTTATACACATTCAAACAGGCAGTTTATTAAAACCATGGCTAGAATCAGAACAAACCACGCTATGTATCCCAAATATAAAAATAAAATAGGCCAATCGAACAGTCCAAACTGCATATGTAATGAAATTGGAGATTTACACCATTTAATTTTAGAATGTCCTCGATATTCCAATAATCGGAAAATACTTTTTAAGGAGTTGACTAAATTAAGTATTGAGTTTCCACTTAATTTAAACACCCTTCTCTCTTCAAAAAAGTCAAATGTATATCTATCCATATATAAATATATAAAAAGCTCAAACATAACTATATAAGTTGCAGTGGTCAAATACATATATGTACCTTTGTAATAATTTTAAATATTTTAATATTAAGTATTCAACCATTGTAAAAATAATTCTTAAGCAACATTACAAACAAACAATGTAAATAAACTCATTTTTTAGAAAAAAAAAAAAGAACAAAAAACATCCATTGTAAAAAGAAATCAAATAGTAAATTTAAAAATTAGAAAAAAAAGGATCCAATTATAAGTACCTCCATAACAAAAGAAAATAAAAAACAAATAGAAATTAATTAAGTTATTAATTAAAACAAAAAATAAATAAAAAAAAATTAACAAATAAACAAATGGTGACGTCGAAATAAAAGAAAGAAACGAATGAGATAATGAAATGGATTTAAAATAGGAGTATTATATTAATAAAAATGTATATTATGTTTCTTATTAAATTGTATGTAACTTAATAAAAATGCATCAAAACATTGATCGTTGTAAATCTTGAGCAGTATAATGATAATGAGAAGTTTCAATATCGCAGTATTACATATACATAGCTAGTTCACTAATTATTAGTTAGATGAAGCATCCGCAATATCCTCCGTTGTAAAAGGTATTCCAAAAAAATAATAATGAATAATAATAATAGTGGTAATAATGAAGAATAAATAGATCTCATCAGAAAAACACGAAGCTCTGGCTAATTGGTACGTCCAAGGCCATATCACTAGTCACACACACACATAAATAGTTTTTTAGTATTTAGTGTCAAAAATGGTTGGCGTGTATAGCAACTCGGAGTTGATGGATATCGTTTTAATTTATGGTGAAGCAAGACAACACTTGTGTTATGGTGAAGCATTTGTGTTATAATGAAACAAGACAGCATTTGTGTTAGTTCGTGGAAACTGAGTAAGACGGACCCAAATGTGTTTACACGTTGGTGGATAAAATTTTGAACAATTGTTGTTGTAACATCGGGTATGTCAAATGATTTTATTATTTAAAATCACAAATTAATTTTATTAATTAATAATAACAATAAAGACAAAAGCAGTTGAATTTGCCGATATAAAATAGGTGCTATAAAATTCTATTTATTTCTTTCCTTGCGAAAGTTTTTTGTCCGTTTTTTTATCACACCGCCATGCCGGTCGCATTTGCGAGGTCAAGTTTTACAGTGGACCAGTTTCCAGTGCCGTGCAGAGGTGTATTTTTAAATCATTTTCGAACTGCCGTTTTTGATTTTCCCTTTATAAAATTGTATTTGTAAGGGTCCCCTGTACATCCAGAATTTTTTTTTGGATAAGTTCAGAATCACCCTGTATAATTGTGGTTAATCCATAAATGTGTTTTACATTTTACCTACAGATGTGATGCGAACGAATAATGGAAAGTAAAGTGCAGATATGGATGACACAAATAGTCATATACTCGTATGATCCATCCGTAAGGACTCGATCACGATTTCGAAATTTAATTTAAAAAAGGAATAAAGATAAGCTAGTCTATTTCAAAAATGAAAAAGAAAAACATTTTTAAATTCATTTTGGATATCTCCTCTTTGGAGATCAAAATAGGAAAGCCATTGGACTGGCTCATTTTATATTGACAAACAAAATAAGTAAATTTTCCAGATACAATTATTTGATAGTTCTGAGCTAACAATCAAAGTACCTAGGTACCTAGTTGCGATACGTTTCGACGTAAAGTAGATATTTCCATTATATAGAGTATTAAAAAAAATGGCATATTGGGGGTTGATAGAGAATAAAAAAAATTAGATAATTTTTTGCTGGACCATAGTTATATTGCCTTTTGAGGTACAGGGCGTTGAAAATGATCTTTTTAAAATAAAATTTTAACTGCATCTTTTTGAAAAAACAATATGATGTATTGACATTTGATACATCTATGATTTTGGGGATGCAAAATACATATGTATATCACTATTATTTCACTTATTATTTTGATTATTTCGTAAATGTCGTTAGCTACGACATTCCACAGTCGCATATTAAATTACAACTTTTTTGAGTTCAGGTTTCCTGTGTTATATGTCACATATAAAGTAAAATTTAATTTTATACGAATATACTATTATTAAAATGACTAAAAATGCCCTGTGTCTGAAAAAATGCAATAAATCAATTTCTATATCTGTACCTCAGAGCTAATCTGTATTAAGTACCAAAAATGAAATTTTACAGGAGAGAGATTTAAAGATTTAAATTTTGCTTATCATTCCATAACTCTTACTTCTCCTTGATAAAAAAAATTAGTATGATGTGAAGTTATGTCTATTTTAATATTATTTATTGTAATTTAAAGAATAATTTTCTATTCGTATTTTTTTTCGAAACATGGAGTTAACACTATTTGGCACAAACATGATTTAGGGATTTTATATTATAATATTTACTAATTTTGCGATAATACACGATGAATGTGGATATAATACTAAAGTAAACCAACATGATCTTGATTTGTCTGGAGTTAATACTCCGAAGTCAAACTAATAGAATATTAACTCCACATACACCTGTTTGGCTCGGACTAAATTGATGTAACAAGAAACCTAATACTGTGGAAATGAAATACGGTTAGTATTAAATACACATACGACTGTCTAGCTTGGAGGCAGGTTGGGACTTATTATTATTTAGCACTGTCTATCTTCGAAAGTATCATGAGTGGGAACTATTACTGCTTATCACGTGAAAGTGCATAAGAAACTGTGTTGGGCTGTCAAAAAATGGGATTACATTTTCGTAAAAAATGGAGTTAATACAGTTTAGCTCTGAAGTACAGATATGTAAAAACAGGATGTTTGAATCCTAAAATAATCTAAAATATGTAAAGGGCTGGTCATTCTAAGAAGAAAACTTCATATAAACATACTTATGTCCTAAACTGCAGAATTACTGACAGTAATACAGTAATAATTTTTTAAATTTTCCTATATACATGGTGTATTTAAATGGACGGGCACAAATGATAACAGAGATTCTTTGAGTGAAAATAAGTAGATTTAACCTAACATACTTATATTCCAAGTCGCACAATAAAAAAGATACAGGTGTCAAAGTGAAATAAAAAATGGTTTTTCCTTAATAATTTCTATAATTTTAGTCAGAAATGTTTCAAATTTTCAACAGAGAGGTTTTCTAATGATGGGAAAAATAATATAATAATGATTTTTTAGTGTCGAGTACGAGGCGCCCTCTGCGGGCAACGTTATGTATTGTATTTGTAGTAACTTTTTTGCCAACCCCCGTATACAGCTTTTAGTAATAAAATATGAAATATTGGACTTTTTTTGAACAAAAATAGTATACTTACTGAAAATGGCTAAAGCCAACCGTTGAGGAGATATTTTTAATTTCATAAATTAGTGTTACAGATTTATACCTCCACGAATATCATAGTTCAGGCGAAAAATATTGCAAAATACTTATTTCTTGATAGTTTGATAATAATTTATTAGAAAAAAGAGCAAAACAACTAACTCACTTAACAACAGTCAAAAGATAATTTAAAAGAAACAATTGGCTGACAATAAAAAAGAACAAGATTTTTTAAAGGATATTTTCGAAGTAATTTCCATTTTCCTGTTAGCATAGTCTAATTCTACGATTAAAATTACGACGAAATCTTGAAAAAATATGTATGTCATTCTTTACTTCCTGAGCTGCTGCAAAAATTCTTTGACGAAACATCTCCACACTATCAATAGGATTGGAATAAACAACATTTTTTAAGTGACCCCATAAAAAATAGTCCATGGGTGTGTGATTCAGTGATCGCGCAGGCCATTTGTCTGGTGCATCGTTCCCTCGACCGATCCCAGGAAAATTTGAATTTAACCATTGTCTAACCGCTAATGTACTATGAGCAGGAGCTCCGTCATGTGCGTACTACATGTTTTCACTAACAGCTAGTAGCACGTCTTCAAGCAATATTGGGAATTGCTTATTTAAAAATCTCAAATATTCTGCTCCGCCGAGATGCCGAGAAAGAATAAACGGACCACTAAGATAATCTGCTAGGATGCCTGCCCATAGGTACATTAAAACTAAAATTATGTTGAAATTTGGATGTACAAAGTTGGTGGGAATTTTTGGCAGACCATGAGTGATTATTGTGATGGTTCACTAAACCATGTCTTTGAAATGATGCTTCATCACCAAAGAAAATACTGGATAAAATATTTCTGTTTTCCCTTGAAATGTTCATATATACCATTTATAAAAATTTATCCTGTTAGGTAAATCCGCAGCAGTCAATTCCTGCACAGGTTGTAGATGGTAGGGACAAATCTTGTAAATTGCCAAGGACAACTTCTTCAAGATATACATCGCGAATAAGACGTCTTCTGCCAGTACCTTCAGGACAAGGTTGAATGTGTCCATTTCCTCGAAGTCTTCTTTCTACCGCCACAAAAGTTTTTCTGGCAGGAACACGACGATTGGGATATCTGGCATGATAAAGTCGTATAGCAGCAGCAGAATTACCTACATTAAAAAAATATTTGCAACATATCGACATACTCGTCATTAGTATACACAATTTGTTATTTTATTCAATTCCAAAACTATTTAATATCTAGGATGCAGGTAAATAGTGACTAAAATCAATTAACACTTTAAATTAATACTTCAAAATTGCAGTTTACGAGTATTATCAAATTACATTTACCTACTCGATTTTTTTATTTAGCGTTCGTAGAGGTATAAATCCGTAACACTAATTTATGAAGTTAAAAATATCTCCTCAACGGTTGGCTTTAGCCATTTTCAGTAAGTATACCTTTTTTGTTCAAAAAAGTCCAATATTTCATATTTTCTTATTAAAAGCTGTATACGGGGGTTGGCAAAAAAGTTACTACATATTCAATGCATAACGCAGAGGGCGCCTCGTACTCGACACTAAAAAATCATTATCAAATTATGTTTCACATAATTAAAAAACCTCTCTATTGAAAATTTGAAACATTTCTGACTAAAATTAGAGAAATTATTAAGGAAAAACCAGTTTTTATTTTTCACTTTGACACCCTGTAACTTTTTCATTATGCGACTTGGGATATAGGTATATTAGGTTAAATCGACTTATTTTTACCCAAGGAATCTCTGGTATCATTTGTGCCCCTCTTTTAAATACACCCTATATTGTTTATAAAGAAGCAACTTAAGAAACGGACCACGAACTGTTCGCATTATACCAGGCCAAGCATTTTATAATGTTTTCAACACGAGATTCAATTGCAATAATTTGATTATGGAAATTTTTATTCTCAAAAGCAGTTGCAATTTCATTGTACAAATTTTGCAGATGCTGTTGCTCGTTCTCGTGGTTAATGGTTATGCTGAATTACAAATTAATGTCAATGAATTAAAATGATTTTGCTTGAATTTGAATAAACTTTTCAGAATGCATCTAGCAGGAACTGCATTAAAGCACTAAAAAAACGTTTTCATCTCGAAAATTAAATAACCTGTACAACCAATACGCAGGCGCTGATTAAAATATCTTAAGGGGGGGCGTTTATATGAACAATTTTTTAACACATGCACTAATCACAATTATTGAGTATCTTTACAAATTTGCTAAACAAACAAGAAATATAGATTTTCTAATGTTTTCATGTTCTCCGTGATGTTTCAATGCGAAAAATTAAAGGAAACTGATCTAATTAAGTAGCAATTTTTTCGGTCTATCCGATTTGTGAGACCTCATGTTAAGGGAGGTTAACTTTGTATATGTATATCAAAAATAACTAAATTGACCTATCCGAGCAATTTTTCCAAATATTTTCCGAAATGCACATGACTATAATATTGAATACGTTTGTTTGGAAGAAATATATCAAATCTTTCTTTTTATGTTAAAACTGCTCTCCAGCAAAAAAATATTTTTCATATAGTTGGAATGTACGAATATATGCATAAAATTTCCAAAAATATTACTTTTTTTCAAATTAATATTATTAAAAAAAAAAACAACAACAGTAGATGTGAGCAATGAAATCAATATCATTAAATTTATTGAAGGATGTGATCTTTACTAAATTATTTTAAATTTTTAACCCATCTCTAAAATCCGAAAAACAGAACTATTTCCCTGCAGTTATTAAAATACTTTCCTTAGTGTTCATGTTTGTTATTTCACTTGCAAAAGAATAGTTATTTTGGTATCTAGAAAGCGAAATGGTACTATTGCGTTCAAGAGTGGAAGTTATTAGCAATAGTCCAGTTGGTAGAGCTTCGGCGTGTGTCAAACCTTGATAACCCGGAAATAACTACACATATCTACTTTAAATGATGAGTACAATAACAGGCTAATTTGCTGACAAAGTATTTTATCAGGAAAAAAGTTATTAACAATTTAATCGTGAAAATTTTATTTTTTGTGGTTTTCTTTAAATAACTCAGCGGGATGACTTTGTATGAGAAAATGCTTAGGACATGATTTTGTTCGTAATAAAAGTAGCTACAAAATGGCGGTGGTCCGATTACGAAATTTGCAATAACAAAGCCGTGAGATTGAAAAAAAGGTATAAAACGCCAATTTTTTTAAGTTGCTGTAAAAATGTCAATTATAAACAAAAAGTGATAAAACTTTCGAAAACTATAGTTCAATATATATACAATAATGACGCTAAAGCCGAAAATCAGGAGAGCAAAACTTTTTGTTCTATAAGGTGTTATACATTCATCGGCATCTGAAACTCGAAACTTTGCCAAATTTGTTCGAAGCTTTGCTGACACTTGAAATTTGGTACACACATAGTGTAAATATGCAGAAACCAAAAGCAATTTGCAAAATTCAAGTATCTTCATTTTTGCAGTTTTGGTAAGGTTTTATACGTCACCCTAGTTTTATACGTCACCGTTTTTTTAATTTTTGGACGTATATTTATGTATATTTATAAAATATTCCATTACGGTAGATTAGCCAGCATAATTACCTACAATTTAAAAAAATATATATTTTCATCGTTTAGATCCTAAGCTACTTAACATTTTGCGCCTGTTAGCCGTAGTCGTACATTATTCAACATATTAACATAAAACAAAATCGTACGTGTGGGGTAAACCTTTAACTTTTCATTTTCGAGCGCGAGCTCCGCTCTTCGGCGCTTGTATACTATTAGAAATATGCAACAGTAAATTTAAACAATTGTTTACTTAAAGTTAAAGGTTTACCCCACACGTACGATTTTGTTTTATGTTAATATGTTGAATAATGTACGACTACGGCTAACAGGCGCAAAATGTTAAGTAGCTTAGGATCTAAACTATGAAAATATTTTTTTTTTTAAATTGTAGGTAATTGTGCTGGCTAATCTACCGTAATGGAATATTTTATAAATATACATAAATATACGTCCAAAAATTAAAAAAACGGTGACGTATAAAACTAGGGTGACGTATAAAACCTTACCAAAACTGCAAAAATGAATATACTTGAATTTTGCAAATTGCTTTTGGTTTCTGCATATTTACACTATGTGTGTACCAAATTTCAAGTGTCAGCAAAGCTTCGGACAAATTTGGCAAAGTTTCGAGTTTCAGATGCCGATAAGATACTTTGTCAGCAAATTAGCCTGTTATTGTACTCATCATTTAAAGTATTCCTGTGTAGTTATTTCCGAGTTATCAAGAAAATGTCACCAACAGTAACTTTTCGGCCTCTGCCGACTGGAGTAGAAGGCAAAATATCCATTCGAGAACGCAAAAGCATTTCGCGTTCGAGATGCAAACAATATTTCTTCGAAAACTGCAATAAGAATTGTGTTATATACAACAATTTCATTTATATTTAAAATCGTTTGAACCGTGTTTGAATCAAGATGGTTTATGCGCGGTGACTGTCATAACGATAGCAACTAAATAAACAATAAAAATTAGTTGTTTGAAAAAAGTAGTGTCATAATTACATATTTTAATTCATACTCTAAGAGAGTAATATGTCAGGAAAAAATGAAAAATGATGTGTTTAGACGTTCTTTCGTCACTCTGTTAGCCGACGCAGGGGCCGATATTACGACCATTAAACGAGATGGGGGGGAGGGTGGCGTTCTAGTACGGTAGCTGAGAGATATCTAGAAGATTCTATACAAAATAAAATTTCAATTGCAAATAAATTATTACCATTTTCAGCAAAACCTATACGCAACTTGCCAATAATATCTATAATGTGCGCAATAAACTTAAACAATTACAGCAGCAGCCTCATTGAACACCCAGAACTAAAAGCTACGATAACTGACAGCACTGGATCTGGCGTAAATTTAACTCACTGCAATATCGGCACTTCCAATTTACATGTAGTGCAAAATAAATTGTAATCGTCCTGTTTATAATAGTTACTGTTTTATATTGAATTGTTATATTACTTAAAATGTATATTGTTTAATTAATAAAATCATAAATATAAGTTTCGAAAAAATGACATTTTGACATTTGTTTTATGTTCTAGAACGAAAAAGACGTTCTATAACATAAAAGTATTTTGCAGCTAGGTGACAAAAAAGACTCACTATGTTAACTGGATGGGTACTTGGATTGAATGAAAATGGAAAAAACTGAGTTGTGTGACGACTAAACTGTTTTAATTACATTAATTTAAAATAGGGAGTAGTTTGTTAAGAGGTGTTTCTAAAATTCGCTCTTGTAAACTAATAATAATTTTCATTTTGTCAACGTGGATAATTGAATTCTAAAGATATTAGAGTCATGGAGTTGGCCTTTTGTGAGGGCATTGCATGCATTGTCTCTCTTAGCCGGCGATTGATAATTTATAGAAGCGCCAGGTAGCCGCCGAGTAGTGACGTCACACTCAGGGTCACTGAGCAAATAGCGTCTGTAGTAAAGGAATACTCCACTATATCGACCTGTCGCCTGGTCTTATCCGAGCGCGATAATTGGGGTCGATGTTGCCGCTTGGAAAACATTTTCATACATGAAGTAATTTTAAAAAGTAAATTACGGCGTTTGTGTGAAGTTTCGCGTTTCTGATTCGTTTGTCCTTTTTTATACACCGACTTGGAGAGGAAATGGGGTGCGACACCCTCAAATATCCTGAATTCAACGGGACTGAAAGCACGAATTCTTTTTGGCATTAGAAGATATATA
>NW_019418107.1:0-21588 GCF_000390285.2 Anoplophora glabripennis | reverse complement strand
CGGTGTGGAGACGACTTAACCCAAGATAATACGATTGATGAATCTGACCACGCGAAAATGTTATGAAATTGAAGTTTTCCCGAATATGTTTTTAGTAGATATTCAATTAAATTCGACAAAAGAACTGCTGCACACAACTTAAGACGAGGAAGAGAAATCCGTTTCAATGGAGCTACTTTTGATTTAGCGCATACAAACGAAACTGTAATATTTTCATCGGCATCAATAAATCTAAGATAAATAACAGCAGCATACCCTTTCTCGGAACTGTCACAAAATCCATGAAGATCACAAGATATGAACTGCAATGGTTTGATACAACGGGATATGTGCCATGAGGAGAGATGGTGAAGCTCTCCTTTGTACCGATTCCAGCATTTTATTATGTCAGTAGGAGGTGATTGATCCCATTCTAGTCCTAAAGTCCATAAATACTGGATAAGATATTTGGCAAAAAACGATACTGGAGCTAAAAAACCAAGAGGATCAAAGATCCGTGCCAATTCGGATAATATTGTACGTTTAGTACACGATCTTTCTAAAGGTTCTACACTGTATGAGAATTGGTCAGTTAATGGAATCCATTTTAATCCCAAAATTTTTAAACCGAAACTATTAGAATCATCAAATGAAATATCATGTTCGTAACGACGGTCATAGGGAATCGATTCTAGAAGTAATGGATTATTGCTTGTCCATTTTGCTTTGCTTCATCGTTGGCTAATTGAATCAGGGTACGAAGAGCGAGAAAGGGAGCTGAAGTTACCCCATAAGTAACAGTTTTCAACCAAAAGTCTTTGATAGGATCTGTTGGGGCGAATCTCCATAATATTCTCTGATAATCCCAATGACAGCGGTGTATTAGAATCTGACGATACATTTGCTTAATGTCAGCAGTGAAGACGAAATAATGTAGCCGAAAATTTAACAAGATAGAAGTAATGTCCTTTTGCAACTTAGAACCTACTAGAAGAGTTTCATTCAGAGAGATTCCATCCGAAGATTTACAAGAAGCATCAAACACCACTCTTAACTTAGTTGTGTTACTGTCAGGTTTAAGTACACAATGGTGAGGAATGTAATAATTTGGTTCTACACTAAGATAAGAAGTTGGTATTTCTACCATGTGCCCACTATCTAAGTAATCTCTCATGAATTCTGAATAGAGCATATATAAAGATGGATCACGACGCAAACGATTTTCCAAAGCAAAGAAACGACGAAGAGCTATATTTCGAGTATCCGAAAACGAAGGTTCTATGTCTTTAAAGGGAAGAGTAACAATGTAACGACCAGATTGATTACGAGAATGATTCTCTACAAACAATTTTTCGCAACGACGATCCGAAGAAGAAGTCTTAATATCTGGTACTTCTTCTAGTTCCCAAAATTTTTTTATAGATTGATCAATCGAATAGCCGAATGTACTATGAAACGAATTAAGGAAATTATGGGGAGAGCAAGAAACTTTACCCATGAGAATCCAACCAAAAATTGTATTAGTAGCCGTCGGCTGACCCTCATCACCTGGTAAGCAACCAGAAGTTAGTATCAATGGGAATATGTCAGCACCTAAAAGAATGTCGACGTCACTCGGAATATTAAATTTAGGATCTGCTAATTTAATATTCGACAATTTCGAAAAGTTGCAATTAGGAATGCATTGAGGTGGCATGTGACCACATATTTTGGTTAAAACTAGAGCATCAATTGATAATTGTGGCGAAAATTCATTTACTGGACGAATAGTACTAGATACATATCCTAAGGCTTGAGATGACATTTCTCCCAAACCGTGGATCGATAACGATGAACGAGAACGTGGCAGTCCTAGATGATTTGTACATCGTTCTGTTATGAAGCTTGCCTGACTGGCACTGTCCAACAATGCTCTAACTTTGTGAAAACGTCCATGAATGTCAGAGATCTCTATAACGGCAGTTGACAGAAGAACTGTAGAATTTTGAGGAAGAATATTAGTTAAAGAGTTCACGTGTCTGGTTGAAGTTGGATCTGTTATAACGGTTGAGGTGGAAGGAGTTATAGCTGTAGAGGCGATTGGAGGAGCTACCACATTCGAAGATGACGAATTTGGGGTATTACCAACAAAATGTAATAATGTATGGTGCTTAGCCTGACAGGTGCGACAATTAAATTTTGAAGAGCAAACTGCAGAATGATGAGACGAGTTGAGACAATTCAAGCATAAATTATTTTGTTTAGCAAAGTTATATCTATCAAAAGGTAATTTATCGAGAAACAATGAACATTTATATAAAGGATGATATGAATTGCAAAGTATGCACTTAGTTGATGGTTTTATAGCATTAACAAAACAAGACGAATTAGGTTTAGGAGAAACAAATTGTTTAGTTTTATTAAAATTAACTGGTTTTGATTTGTCTATTCCACTATTCAAAGTGAGCGATACTGTTTCATAAGCAGTACATTGGTTTTGTAAAAAATTAACTAAGTCCTTGTAAGATGGGATATCTGTTGAGTTATATTCCAGTTCAAAACGCGTAACTGTCGCTTCATCTAATTTTGAAACTAAAATATGGAACATTACAAAATCCCAATATTCTACTGGTAATTTTAATATTTTTAATGCCTCCAAGTTTTCAGAAAAACGATCTAATAAATCTCTTAACTCAGTGGGTGACTTAGATTTTAATTTTGGAGCATGAATTATTTGTTTCCAATAAGAGCTGGCAAGAATACGAGTGTTCTGGTAACGAGCAGTTAAAGCGTTATATGCAACTGGATAGTTTTCATCAGTTAATGGAATAGATTTGATAATTGAAAGAGGATTTTTTGACAAAGACATCAACAAAAATTGAAACTTTTCAGAATTCGATAAAGTACTATTGTTATGAATCAACGAACGGAATAGATTGATAAAGGTAGGCCAGTCGTTAATGTTGCCATCAAATTTCGGGACATCTATTTTTGGTAAGCGCACATTAGGCTGGCTTGCACTAGTTACAGAAACTTGAGCCTCATTTTTCATTAGAGAATGATAAATCGATTTAATAGCATAGTAAGAATTGTCAAAACTAGTTACTGTAGCCTTTTCTGTTTCAAAATCTGGATTTTCAGTAACAGCTAAAGTGGATAATAATGAATGATGGTGATGTGTAAATTCCTCTCTAATATTATCTAAATCACAATATCGAATTTTAAGCATATCAACTGCAGTGTCGTCAGTTGACGCACGTCTAGCAAACACTTCAAGCTCATTGAGGCGATCGTGCCACAGGTCTCTCTGTGCTCTTAATTGTTTGAGTTTGTTTGCCATTTTTTCTTCTCTTTTCTTTTGTTAAAAAAAAGGAAGAAAACGAAGTAGACAGAAAATATCAAAAGGTTTAATGTAAAGTAAATCGATTTATCACCAGCTAGCCAAATTATTGAAAATAATATGTAACAACAACAAAATACTATATGGAACTAAAAAGAAGTCCACTCTGTATAAAATGAAAAAATAAAAAATATTGGATATGGGTGGTATGAATGCTCACTCCAAATTATAATCACCCGTACTAGGAAATTCTAACAAATCTATAACTAAATTGACGCGATAAGAGACCGTACTAATATCGTATCGCTGAGCGGTCTAATAAAAAGCCAAGAAAAAGAACTAAGCGAATGTGAAAAGGTTAAACAAGTAGTATCTAACTTACGATTATTAAATTCTATAAAATTGTTTAGAATTAAATAAACTAATGTATTATTAATTAATGAATTTGATTAAGTAGATGTATAGAAACGAATGTACGAAAATGGCACGCAATTGCAAAATGAAACGAAATCAAAATATCTAATTAAGTAACTCGAGTCGAGAAACTTGTTATGGTTAGAAAAACAATCGCGAAAACTAATTTTGAAAGTATCCTAGGCTCGATGGGACCAAAAAATGTTACGAAAATTTAGCGGACTGTATGTGAAGGAACAAAATTGATTACGAAAAGATAAAAGCGACTGGTTGCAAAGCGACTTACCGATGATGCAGCTCTGTTGGTGCAATGTACATTGGTAATGGCCTGCAGCTTCCAGTTTCTTTCTTGTTAGATTTTAACGAATATTCACTTAACGTTCAATCAGCGTGCGTACACAAACGAGTCGGTTTTCGAAGTGTCGCTTGCAACCTTTTTTCCTGGGAGGTAAAAATACTTTATACAAAAAAACCTAAATATTACAAAAACGCGAAAACTATAATTGCCAACACATAACAAATTTCTCTATGGAATAATTATTCAATAGTTTTAAACAAAAATACTTAAAATCTAATATTAATACTAAATTATTACTTGCGGACGCAACACAGCGGTTCTAACGATTACGGTGGGGAGTAACGAATCCATGAAACATTATATACATTATTATATAGGCCTTAATGAAACACTTTACATAACTTCATATGATTTTCGCTCATCATAAATAAATAAATAGAAAATAGGATAAAAAAATTGTTCCCTTGACTTAAGAGATGATTCCAAAAAATTTCAGTTATTCACTCAGAAAAAGTGAAAATATGAAAATGTGGAAGTTTATGTTTTCGAGGATGCTCTTTCAAAATTCGTGATCAGAAAAGACCTAACTCGAAAAAAATATGATTTTTGGAAAAATTTTGGATTTTAAATTTTTTTTTTGGATTTTTGGAAACATGAAATGAAAGTACCTAGAATACAGTATAAAGTNGGTTTTAATTTGGGCTGTTCCGGAAGTTCCATTATCGGCTTATTTATATACTTCTTCAGGAATTCTGCTTTCTGGTTCCCTTTAACAAAACTAATTCCAACCGTCTTGGTTGCTCCCTCAAGAATTTTAGGTAAATCTTCGAGAGATACATAACCATCATCCCATGGAATACCATGATGAAAATTCATTACCCAATTCGCCTCCTTTTGTAGCTCTGTTGATAGCTGATGAAAGGGAAAAGGTGGCTTAAATATATAATGGTAAGAAATTTTACCATTATAAATCCCCAGTTCCTTCACAGCCCACCTGATTTCTCCTTTCTTGTTACTAATCTTGAAGGACTGAATATCAACCACGCAATCAGAAGTCGTTTTTCTAAGGATGTTTAATTGCAAATGGATATTTCAATTCAGATACTAATATCTGCAATATGGTTACAAACGGTAGGACAGTGCTTATATATTTTCCAAATGATCTCAAGTCAGCGTGTTACGAAAATTTAGCGGACTGTATATGAAGGAACAAAATTGATTACGAAAAGATAAAAGCGACTGGTTGCAAAGCGACTTACCGATGATGCAGCTCTGTTGGTGCAATGTACATTGGTAATGGCCTGCAGCTTCCAGTTTCTTTCTTGTTAGATTTTAACGAATATTCACTTAACGTTCAATCAGCGTGCGTACACAAACGAGTCGGTTTTCGAAGTGTCGCTTGCAACCTTTTTTCCTGGGAGGTAAAAATACTTTATACAAAAAAACCTAAATATTACAAAAACGCGAAAACTATAATTGCCAACACATAACAAATTTCTCTATGGAATAATTATTCAATAGTTTTAAACAAAAATACTTAAAATCTAATATTAGTACTAAATTATTACTTGCGGACGCAACATACCGCCCACCATAAAATACAAAGTTGAGTATTTTATTGTTGTTGTTTTGGCAACGGACAAAGCTTAACAAGAGGTCTTTGTAAAATGCCTTTGCCAACACGAAGAGTTGCCACGCGAACAACTCCATCTTTTCCGGGATGAAGGTTAACAATGCGACCTATTCGCCAATTTAAAGGTGAAACAGTATCTTCTTTAATTAAAACTAATGTGCCAGGCACAATCAATGAATTATGTTTGTTCCATTTGTTTCTCTGAATTAAAGTATGAAGGTATTCTTGGTGCCATCGCTTCCAAAAATCCTGATGGAACCGTTGCAAAAGCTGCCATCTGCTTAAAGTATTTAGTTTCAGATGGGTGAGATCTCTGTCTGGCAAAACTGTTAATGGTTCTAAGGTTAGAAAGTGTCCGGGAGTTAAGGCACGAAGGTCGTTAGGATCAGAGCTCATGGAACAAATGGGACGCGAATTAAGAAGGGCTTCAATTTGGGTGAGGAGTGTGGAAAACTCTTCAAAGGTCAGAATTTGTTGTCCAATAGTACGAAAAAGGTGAGATTTTACTGATTTAATACCAGCCTCCCACAAACCACCAAAGTGAGGAGCTGACGGAGGATTGAAACTCCATGAGATTTTTTCTGTTNTCCCTAATCGACCTTGTATTAAATTATTCAAAAAATAAACCTTTAACAAAGATCCTATACACATCTGAAATTTGAACATTTTTGAAAAAATTTCTTAAATCTAAAAATGAAACAAATCGTTGAATTTTTTTCAAATGCTAGCAAGTTATAGTAGAGGATGAGTAGAGAAAAAATTGTATATAAACTTTATCGTCAAGCGTCGCGTACGAGGGTTAGGGGTAAAAAACGAAATATTTCTTAAACTGTTTTTTCGTTATAACTTGACTACTAAACGGGATAGAAAGTTGATTTTTTTTGTTATAAAGAAGAAAGAGAAAGCTTTCTTATGATGGTATAAAATTTGATTTCGCAACTAGTAAGATAATCGGGGGCGGGGTTAGCTCAAAATTTTACATAAGGATGAGAGGTCGCAATCTTACTTTTCGAATTCTGGGACATATATAATTTCCAAAAATGCAATTAAAAAATAAGCGACTTAAAAAAAAATATATGTATATATAAACAAAGGGTGTCAAATTACAAAACACGGTGTCAAATTTCAAAACAAAGGTGTCAAATTACAAAACACGGTGTCAAATTACAAAACATGGTGTCAAATTACAAAACACCGTGTCAAATTACAAATCGTGGTGTCAAATTACACAGCATGGTGTCAAATTACATTTTTTGCTTACTCAGCAGGAAATGGAATCAAATTACAAAGCACGGCGTCAAATTACATTTTTTGCTAACTCAACAGGAAATGGTGTCAGATCACAATTCTCAAAGAATAACTATGTAACAATATTTTAGCTGACATCAAAGAGTTAAGTGACCTGTACAGTTCAACGGAATTCGCCGGATGTTCGTATTACTGTGTAAGTTGCAACAATTTGATATATAAGTTTACTGAATTCGTTAAATATTATTCAGTCTTCTACAAGCTGAATAACAACAACGTCTAACGTCTCTCTGTACTAAAGTTAATTTTTTTAACATCATCATGTGCTCATCTCTATCCGAAGAGGCCCGCCTGGAGCTACAAGAGATGTGCGTGGCAAGTGGTCCTGCAATCGATGCCGCCATAAATGAAGCGTAAGTTTTTTTCTAATGTTTTTCAACGTTTTTTTTTAAACCATTTTTTCGTTTTTTTTTCTTACAGAATATCTGATGAACAACTTGATTTCGCCATCGACGCAATTATCGATATGGAGGCTTCGGTGCCAAGCGGTTCATCAAAGGCGGCGGCGGCGGCTAAAAGAAAGATAGAGGATGACGATGATGATGATTTTCAAAATCCTCCGGCATCTCACGAAGCTCCACTTCCTTCCAGGTAAATATTCAAAAAATAAATTTAAAAAAAGTCTGAAACCATCCTGGAGAAATATATAAATTATTATGTGTTAATTTTTGTTGCAGAGGCAAAAATATGCATCTGGCAAGGAAGAACATGAGGCCATCTTCGTCCGTCCGGTCGCTGTCACCAACGCTGTCCACCTCTTCATCCACCACCTCGGACGATTCCGAGGATTGGTTAGAGATCATAAATGAAGAGCTACAGCGGAGGGCGGAATTCCGTCAGAGAGTGGACGGCAAAATGAATAGTATAAAAAAGAAAATTAAAAGCACCGAAGACCTCATATCCCGCATCAAGGGGGAAAAAAATCGCTGAGGGTTCACAGAGAGACCCTCAGGGAACAGATTCGGCTCCTTGATGCGCAGGAGCTCTCCCTCGATAGGAAGGAGCGGTCTGCCAACGAGGCAAAGAAAAAATATGAGGTCATCGCTGCAAAATTTAGTGAAATTAATAATTAAATATAAAAATATTTTATTATTATTAATTTTATTAAATTGCAGATGCTTTTAATCTTCTTTTTTATATATTTATGTATTGTAATAAATCTTATATTTGTAGTGTAGTTTAAAAAAATATATTTAAATATAGTATTATTATTTATTCATTTGTTTTCTTTACCAATTGAAACCTAAAATATATATGAAATAATAAAACATTCTTTTTGTGATTACCTAGTTTTTGACAAGTAAAATAAAAAATATTTTTATTACAAATATATTTTCTTGTGAACATTAAAATAAAAATATATGCTACATATTAATTAAATAAACCATATTAAAAGAAGTAGTTTTTTTTTTATCATATAAAATATTATTAATTAATACAATTGATTATAGTTTACATTTCAAATATTAAAAATTAAATTAAAAACAAATATTACCTAAATAACGTTGTTAGAATATTTATGGTGTTTTTTGTTGTAGTGTTTTATGTTTTTTAAATTCTAAACGCAATACACCAGTCATGTGTAAGGTGGTTGAATTCCTGGCTAAGAAATAAACAAATTTCAGTCGATTTCAGGTACTGAAATCTTGAAAGCTAAAACGTGTAGAACAAAAATAAGCACCGAAATAAAATCTTTGATGTATATTCATTACTATTTAAGTTTTGCTTATATAAAATAATTATTTTAAAAACATGTTTGTAAAACATGTGTTTTCAGCTATCCTAACCCTACATTTTAACAAATTTTTCACATATTTACAAATAAAAATAAACAATTTTATATGTATGATTATGAAAGTATATGTTATAAGATTACTTACATGTGGATGTGTATTTACAAAAAATAGATATTTTCATAGATTTCAGTACCTAAAACCTTGTTGGTTTGATCAACTTTTATATCTGTTTTCATGTTTTATTGCAGACATCTTTGCACATATCATCCATGTTATTAGATAAACTTTGGACTATTCAGTTACTAAATGTTCAAAATTATTTGTCTTCAGATTCAGTGTATATACAAGGCTCGATAAAAATTGTTTACAAATTTCAGAAGAAAAACTATGACAAAACATTCACTGCATAATTTACTTGGAACAGAAAATATAGTATATAAGGATTTATTTTATAGTATATGTACGGGGTAGAATAAACAACATTCAATACAAATATTTTTATTTCCTAACTATTGCAAAACATTCACATGGAATATAAGACATTGTAGACAAAAGTTTATTTCAAATACATAACATTATCAAATATTAATAATCATTTAATTAATCCATTTTCATGCTTCATCTTGGATAAATATAATGTTCGTTGTTGTACCAATTTTTCCTTTACTAACCATATATACAGGTCGACTTCTTAATGCATCGTTAAAGTTTTCAATACCTTCCTTTTCAAAATGTATGTAAAATCTTCTTGGTAAGTAGCAGGTAAAATTTTCAGTTTCGGCCACAATACCGTCACCAAATTTGGTTTTACTAAACCTCAGTTTCACTATTTTATACTTTTGATTTATATGTAAATCTTTAATATTCTTCAGTTCTTTATATGAAGTTGCCTTGTTCAACTTTTGCAGATCCATGTTGAATGTAAATGAATGTTATAACTGAGTTCAAATAAGTCTCATATATGTATATATACCTTACCCGACCATATTTCTCCAGTACCTCCTCTATCTTATTTACCCTCCTACTTTTTATAGTGGAAGGGTTAGGCTATCAGGATATATATACCTGCATTAAACAAGTAAATGTATCATTATTTCAACATTTACAATTATTTAACTTGAAAATATATATTTTCTTATTAATATGGTTTACAGGGGTAAGTAATAATTGAAACCTTAATATCTCGGAAATAATAAATTATTTTTTTGTGATTATCTAGTTTTTGACTAATATATATTTGTTACAGATTTTGTCAATTGTCCATTAGTTCCCAATCATCGTCTCTTACGACGTCGGTTGGCAAAACATTTGAAAAAATGTAGACGAGACCTGTATCAGCAACAATTAGTTGCCCGTAATCGTTTCTTACGACGTTGGTTGGTAGAACATTTGATAAAATGCAGCCTGTATCAGCAACAAAATTTAAATCTAAGGAACTGGGAGAGCATCAATGATGGACAACAGAGCACTGTTAACAATGGGCCATGGGTTGCTCAACAGGAGGGACAGGGATCATATTGGAATAACGCTCCAAATGATGATCTCAGGAATTTAATTCAGAGAAACCGGGAGCGTATCAATGATGAACAACAGAGCACTGTTAACGAAGGGCCATCGAATGCTCAACAGGAGGTAGAGGAATCAAATTGGAATAACGTTCCAAACGAAGATCTCAGCAATTGGCTACCACATTTGCAAATGTGGTTAAATCTATCACAAAATAATGTTTGAATTATATTGTATTGTTTTAATAAATAATATTTTAAAAGCTCACTGTGTTTTATTTTTATATAACAAAAAGTAATGAAATTCCCATATTAAAACAAATGTTATATGATTCAAAAAAAACATTATAACATTAGACGCACTAGCAACAACAGTTACTTGGAATTATTTTTATCAAAGTAAGAACTAGGAACATGCTTCGATCCATCTGCATCCTTAAAATAATCCTTAGTTTCACATGGGAAACATTTTCTGTTTGGTAGGTCGCAATCTCCTCCGCATTTGATGCACTTATACTTTACTGGAACAGGCATATTGCAATCAATAAATAAAACTGTTCAGCACAATTCTAATGTAATAATGATTGAAGAAATCTAAAGTCACCTACTTTTATACCCACACACACACCAGACAGGTTAGGTATCCTCAAAATAATACACAAATATGAGTATAAAACTTTATTTTATAGTTAGAAATATGTTAACAAAATCTTTCATAGTAAATACGCGATCGATGATTATTATCTAAAATACTACTTATAGTAAATGATACATCGTTAATTCTTTTCTGAAAGTGAGCTCTATCACTGATCAATTCCATCCAATTTGATTTTCTTGCCTTTTCAAACCAGCCATCAGGGTCCATAAGTATATAAGTTTTATTATTATCCAAGTTAAACACAACCCGCTTTTGACCACTCATTGTATCAGAAGAAATGCTAAAAAATCATCAACAACCCTACTAATAATAATAGATCCATACATAAATAATACTTCTAGTCTTCACGAACGGTCATCAACCTCTACCGCGCAGACGTCAGCCGATGTGACGTAGCCGGCTGAAAGCTATGCCGATCCTGCTCCAGTCGCCATCTTGAATTGTGGAGCAGAATCGGCACAGCTATTCTACTGATGTCCCATTTTTACCATCCACTGATCCAACCACTCACGTAGTAGCAGCAATCCTACTACCACCTTTGCCCAGTCAAATGGACATTTCAAATAAAACATATCACCGGCTGAAGCTGAAATCCATCCATTTTGAGGATATCAACAGAATTATCCATCATTTATCTTCAATTAACCATATTGATCCGCTCCCCGACAACCAATCAAACCTATTATGGATCGTCTTCAACACGTCCATTATTTTCGTATGTCTATTTTCCATTTATATCTATTGTCGGAAGAGAATCCACACTTATATTCGGAAGATCCGCCAAAGAGGAGGAAATTCCCAAGACCCAGTCGAGGACGTCCCAATGGCACCGTTAGGTCCCCATGATCCGTTCTAAAGGGGGAGGAGTGATGTACCGCGTATAATATTTTTTTTTGTTGATAATGTAATGCTTAGATCATAATAATAAATGTTATGAAGCTTCCGTATCGCATAGAGATAAAAATAATACTAGAGTCAGCTTTTTAAATGAATATATAAACTCTTTGCAAATCTTAACATTTTAATTGTAATATTGTCACGAAGTGAATAAAGCTTGTTCTTAAAAACATCATACTTCGAGTTAATTATTTGATAATTAATTTCACAAGTAAAACTCGAGTGACGCGGATATTGAAGCAGAAGAACAAGAATAAGAACACCAACACCTATACGAACACCAACAGCAACACCAACACAACACCAACACCAACAGCAACAATAATAAAAATAATAATATATTTTTTTTATTGACCACTTTATATACAAAAAAGTACATTTAAAATCACAATAATGATATAAAATACAAAGTATAGTTATGGCTTAATATTAAATAAAGCACATAAATTCGTAAACACTATAAAAACAATGTTTTAACAGAAAAGATTTGACAGTATTAGGAAATTTTGTTAAGGACATGGTTGTTAGCGGGACATCCTTATAAATAGCGGAAAACTTGTTAAATAATAATTTAATTTAAGATTTATCTTACTGAGATGTGTCATACGTATTCGAGAAAATGGAGGCACCACATCACCCGCCTGTCTGGATACATATGTATGTATGTATGTCAGAATGAATTATGTAATTTCCTTTATTTTCATATATTTGTAATAGTGTTTGAAGTATGTAAAGACACGGATGTGGAAGTATGTTGTATTTTTTAAAGAGATACCTACAGTACCTACAGGGCACTCCATCTATTATCCTGATGGCAGTCTTCTGAGTGTCGATACTTTATTTGCTTTTGTGGATTGCCCCCATAAGATAAAGCTGTAAGAAATGTGACTCTGAATAAGAGAAAAATATACAGTACGCAATACATATCCAGGTAAATACAATCTCATTTGACGTAAAGCAAATATTTGAGAAGATATTTTTGAACAGAGACTTTGAATATGTTCACTCCAATTAAGACTGGTATCAATAACGACACCAAGCAGTTTAACCTGATCAGAGCGAGCGACCCACTTACCTGAGCTAATGAGCAAATTTTGTGTTTTTGAATTATTCAATTTTAATTCATTAGCATTAAATAAGTCATTGTGCCCTAGACAGTTTCTGCCTCCACTTAATAGAGTGGTGCATCAACGTACAAGACACAAGTACTATTAACTATAGAGTATGGTAAATCATTAATATATAATAGAAAGAAAACAGGTCCCAATACTAATCTCTGCGGAACCCCATTTTCTATAGAAAGAATGGTGTTTTTTTTATTGTGTAAACAAACTAATTGTTTCCTATTAGTTAAATGTTATAAGCTTAAGTTCGTTACCTCCCGTAATATTTCAGTTTCTTTAATATTTTTTTGAACACAATCAAAAGCCTTTGTTAGGTCATACATAGTAATATTACTATGTGCTCCCTCATCAACAACAATGTTTATTAGCTTCAAGAGAGCTTCGAATCAGAAAATATGGGATATTTCTCACAGTATCCCACAAGTTTATCTCTGATTAGGGTCTCAAATATATAATTTATTATGGGAACAATTGTAATGGGACGAAAATTGTCTAGACAATTCTTATCACCCTTTTTATGTAATGGTGTGAAATTAGGAAAACATGTTTCTTCATGATGATGGCAAGGATAGGAGATATCGCATTATATTGGAAGCTGTCACATTGGAACCGGGCACAACAAAATAACTAGGTGTGTGGCAGACACACAGGAAGGTGAAGAGATTTTTATGAAGACAAAACTGTTTGAGGCAGGCAATTATACCGGGGCAATGCCTAGTGGTGTGGTGAGATGTTCAGGCGGAAATGTGCGTATATTAATGAGGAATCTACAGCAGCTCCAGTGGAAGGAAGGACGAGTGGTGGCTAGAACTGTTAGGTGCAGAGAGGCGGTTGAACGAGAGATCATGTCAGCAAAAAAGGATCTTAAAGTGTTCAAACTATTAATTTTTTAGAACTTAATGTAGGTGATATAAGCGATAATGATAGAACTAAGTTAACAGAATTATTGTCACGAAAGGCGCACTGTTTTTCAACTGGTGAAGGCGATTTAGGTTTAACACAGCTAGGCGAAATGAGATTTAAGTTGTCAAAAAATGTACCTGTGTATTACAGATCATATAGGTTATTATGTTCAGAGATGTGCAAGGTGAGAAATAAGGTGCAAGGACTTTTAGATAGTGGTGTTATTAAAGAATCAATATAATTCTAGTAAACAAAAAGGATGGAGGAATCAGGTTATGTGTTGATTATAGAGCATTAAATGCGATTACAGTTAAGGATAGGTACTCCCTTCCGTGGATTGCAGATCAGCTGGACCGATTGGCAGGTAGGTGTTTCTTCACGACATTGGATATGGCGCAAGGGTACCATTAGGTGGCTATGCATTCTGACTCTAATGATAAAACGGCATTTATCACACCTGATGGGCAGGGCAATACACCGGTCCCTTTTGGATTGGCGAATTCTCAGGCTGTATTCCAGAGGATAATCAATAAGATGTTAGGTGGGTTGCTACACGATCAGGTATTAGCCTATATAATTGGAATGACTTCCATCTGAGACAACTGAAGGTAGCTTAACGCTTTTGGAACAGGTGTTGGATTTGATAGAGCAGGCGGATTTTAAATTAAATATGATGAAATATTCGTTTTTGAAAACATCTATTGAATATTTAGAACATGAAGTGAGTGGGCATGGAATTTTCAGTGCCAACAAATGTACATGAGGTGCAACAATTCATTGGTTTGGCTAGTTATTTTCGCAAGTTCATTAAGAATTTTGCTATCTTGGTGCGTGCGTCCCCTTACTCGGCTTACGGCGAAAGGGATGGAATGGCGTTGGGGCGAAAATGAGCAGTCGGCGTTTAAAAAGTTGAAAGTGTTGTTAACAGAACGACCGATATTGGGGTTATACCGCAACAAATTACCTTCGGAATTGCATACTGATGCTAGCAAATTAGGATTAGGTGGTATATTGTTTCAGAGACAACCAGCAGATAATTTACAGTAATTTGATATTTCACTAGAGCAACAACAAAGACGGAGGTTACTATATCATAGTTAAGAGTTAGAAACGCTTGCATTGGTGGAATCAATTGGGCGATTCAGAGTCTCCTTGCTAGGTGTTTATTTTAAGCTGGTGGCTGATTGTTCTGCAGTAAGGGCAACACTGTCTAAGCGAGATTTGGTGCCAAGGATAGCTAGATGGTGATTGGCAATTCAGGAATACGACATGGAAGTGGAATATCGACCAGGCGATAGAATGAAACATGTTGATGCTTTTAGTCGTAATCCAGTACTGGTGAATTTAGTCACTATTACTGAGGCAGACTGGTTTGGGAACTGGGACTGGTTGAGGGGACTGGTTCAACTGAAGGACGAGAAGGCATAGGTGATAATCAAGGCGTTAGAAAGAAATAAAGCTGACAAGGTTGTGCAAACAGCTTTTATGGTCGTCTGTGGCTTACAGGAGAAGGTTACAGATTATACGTAGGTACCTGCAATTGCAAAGTTTATCATGATGATGACATTGGACATCTTGGATTTGAAAGGTGTTTGGAACTCTTTCCCAAAAACGAGGCGTTTTGTGCACAAATACACAGCGGCATGTTTGAATTGTGCATATGCGAAAGGTGCTCAAGGGCGAAGCGAACGATTTCTCGATCCTTACGAAAAGAAGGCGATTCCGCTGGATACAGTGCATATCGATCATATAGGTCCCTATGTCAAAAGTGTGAAACAAAATAGTTATTTGCTGGTAGTGGTAGATGCGTTTACCAAATATATGTGGGCGAAGCCTACTAAAACCTTGAGTTCTGCAGAAACCATTGAGAAGCTAAGGTGGTTATTTGGCGAATTTGGGTACCCAAGGCGTATATTTGATAGGGGATTGGCGTTCACGAACAGGGCGTTTGCTAACTTTGTAGGTGACAGGGGCATTAAGCACGTGGAGAATGCTATTGGAGCCTCTCAGGCGAATGGTCAGGCAGAACGGGCGAACCTCACAATAATTGAAGCGTATACGTGTGTTCTCTTATCAAAGTGGGTGAGTAGCAGATTTGTCAGTGGGTAATAACACTGCTGCACAAGAACGGAAGCGATTGCATGCAAATAGGCGTAAAGCAGGTGTAAGATTGCAAGAGGCTGCATCTCGAATGAGGGCAAGATATGATAAGATAAGATAATGAGGCATAAAGTTGCAACCGAATGCAAACTAGGTGATTTAGTCTTGTGGCGTCAGGCAGCTACTATGTTATGTGAAAAGGGTATTAGGAAGATGTATATGATGGTCCATATAAGATAAAAAAAAGGTGTTAGGCAACGACAGGTATGAGATTGCTTCATCGTAGTGTTAGGGACTATAAGCGGTTTAGCGCTGTTATTGCAGTAGAAGCCCTGAGACGTTATCAAAGTGGTGCAATTCATGTAGGTGATGAGTCTGATGATTCTTTGGGCGACTACGATAGGGATCAGTCTAGCCGACAGGTTCTGATTGATCTCTTAGAGAGTTAGGTGAAAATCGTGTATTAACGAAGATATGAATGTTGCAGGAAGGCCGATTGTTGGAAGAATAAATCTGGACAGGCGATGACATCTGGTAGCCGATAGCAGAAGTTTGGCGAAATAGGTTTTGGGCGGATAGGAGCCTGACATCTGGCTTGGATGGTTTAACAGGCAGGCGTTAAGCGGGGACGGTGGAGGGCATTAGAGATGGGTAACGCAGCAAAATTTCCGGCGTTGATACACTAACTCAAGCGCACACTTGTGAGTTAACCAGAGATATAGAGTGGGGAGAATACTCTTACAACCTGCGCAAGCGGCTAATAACAATGGTCGCCATTTTGAACATCATGGTTGCAAACACAGATAAATTTTAGGGAAATTTAAATAGGAACAAGGAGAGGCAAATTTAAAATACAATACCAAAAATAAAGATTCAAATTATATGAGCAACATTTTTTATTTTAATAGGTTTTTCAGAAATTGGTAAATATCTAAAAAAAATTATATTTTGAAATATAAAGATAAACTAGTATAAAGAAATAATGATTTTACATATTTTACTTATTGATGATTAAATAATATTAACTTAGTTGTTTTCGTATTAGATGTCGCTGAATTTTTTCAGTATATTTTATTTAGTTTGCCTAAATTAAAAAATCTTATACGCATCTTACGCATATAAGCAAAACAACACTTTTCGTTAGAATTAATAAATGACTTTCATGCGAGTGATACATTGTGCTCTATTAAACTAGAGAACAGTTCTCCTGCACAATTATAAAATTGTTGTTGTACCACAGAAGTAACAAATACAATCATGAAATCCTTTTCATGTGGCAATTTATTTTCAGTGAATACTAAAAGTCGTCTTATTGCGGTAATTCTGAATATTCTTTCTTAATTTTATCAGGTGATATATTAAAATAATGTAACATGTAAGCTAAGCGATATAGTCATTGGTTGGGGTTGGAGACAAAATACATGTAACGTGTATAACTCGCATAACCTAATTACTGTTCTTTCTAAGATGTATCTATATATGTTCGGTTTGAAAAAACTTTTCTCCTTGTGCTGCTATCAGTAGGTACTTGCAGAAAGTATCTTGACTAGATGACACTTCACTAAAATAATAATAATAATATAGACTGCCAGGGAAAATAATATTTATTTAAAAAAAATTGTATTAACAAAAAATAATGTTACCAATGGTTCTGGTTAAGCTTAGAACGCTCTGCCGTATCATCTAATGACATCGATGAAGTAAATGGAGCATTTTTTTGTATGGTATGTAATGTTTCAACTGAACTTGTGGATGGAGCGTCAGCTTTATTAGTTAAATAGACTTCTAAATTTGGAACTTATAACCTTAACAGTTGGTTATTAAGTGTGTCAGTTGCTTTTAACACACTGCGCGGCAGCTAATTTTTGTCGGGGAGCAAGGTAGTGGGTGAGAAGTATTTTTTTTTATTACAGAAAAGTACAGATAAGCTAGGCCTGGGCGCCAGCCGAAACAAATCGACAAAATGGGAAGAGGAGCGTAATACTTACACAAAATTTTGACCTTAAAATGCAAACTTTAATGTGAGCTAAAATGTATAAAATTCTATGACTTAGATTAATCAGGTAATGATTTTGTAAAAATGATTAATTAAATAAGTACCTAAAATTACTTAAATACTACTACACATTATGAACATTATTTAACGTATTTAATTATTAACAAATGAGTGGGTATTATTTAGTCATCAATTACACGGTAGAGAAATAATCTTCGTGTAGGCGTTATATGCCAGGTAAGTATTTGTCTTACATTAGTGTATAAGCAACTCAAAATGAGCATAAAAAAAATAAAACAATATATCAAATCCCCAGATAACAGCTGTTATTCGGTTTACAAAATTACTATTTATCTGTTATACGTTGTATAATTTTATTGACACCAAAAGCCAAAGTGGCATATGTTAATTACCATCTAATACCAATAAATATTATTATAATTAGGTAAATAAGTTGTTCATATATTTTTCTCTAATAAATAATTGTGAGAAATAGATTGTTAAAAAAATTGTAGAACTCGCAGCAGAGAAAATCAAAAGTTTCAAGGCAAAATGGTCGACGATAACAGCTCTCCACTACTTCTTTGGGATTTGCAGAAGACAGCAAGATGTTATAACAAATGTAAAAGTACCTACTCACAGTCTCAGGATCACGTAATCAAGACAGCTCAGCAAGTGCCTTCGGCTTACGTAAAATACAGCGGCTACACGGCTACTCTTTCTAAGGTATCGGGTCAGATAAGTATAGGACAGGCAAAGGACTTCGCTAACCATGTGACATAATTTTCTTCTTTAATTTTTCAGGCTCATTTATTGTTCAACATCAACGGGAACAGCAATGGCATTAGCTACGGTATCAGGGAGGAATTTCGAGAAACGCCTATGTACAACGTTGGATAGAAACTTTATCAACAGTTTCGTACGTATATCTTAAGATTCCTAAGATTCCTAAGACCTACAAAAACCAAATCGTCTAAGCAAAACGTGCCAAATACAATTGCGGATAACAAATAATTATCAAATTATGCATTTTTCAAATAATGAAACACTCACCCTAGATTTTCTGAGGCCTTAACACAACACAACCTAATGTGTGTAATATTCGTCGGAAATCCCGCACGCTAATCGCTATCTATCTCCCGCATACGTTTGCCGAACGCGCGCAAAAAGCCTTAACATTTTTTGTATTCTATCCAGCCAACGTTCTACATGCCTTCCATTTTTAACAATAATATTTTTTAAATAAATAACAATCAGATACTCTGCATTACTAAAATTATGCACAAAGAACTAAAAGACGATTACTGTTTTAATTATATAACGTAATATTTGTTTACTATCACTAGATATTTCATCTTTGCCTTTTTCGGGAATTTAAGGGGTCTAAGGGAGATTATGGAAATATAGGGAGCCATGAATTAATACTTATAAATATTTGCCCATATTTTTACATGATGTACGTTTATTTTTCTGTATGCAACCAGAGTTACTGCCTTTAATTCCCACAAAGACAAAGTGTTAAGAGTCGCATATACATACAGTGGTGATTTACTTAATTTATTAATTTTCTTGTGCCTCTATCGCTAACTGGTATTTGAACGTTACACACCCCCTCTTGCTACTAGCAAAATTTTTCGAAGAAACAATTTTTCTGTAAGACAACTAGATAAAGATAAAACATGCACTACAATTATTTTACTTAATACTCTTAACTCTATGAAAAGGCCGGTCCTAATATTAAAACTATGCAAAAAATTAAAACTACTATCTTACACTAAATGTCACATTCGAGAAACGATATATCTACGAAATTTGTTTACTCAATGCATGCCTCCCTAAATATATCTTACCGTGCACAGACAATGGCTAGATTTTGGATCAAGTGTACTGAATTTCATGGTTAGAATCCTTCTCATTCATGCAACATTCGTTCACATTCACACAACATTTACTTCAGGCTTCATCATCGATGGTATATGGCTTCATATCTTTTACGTGCCACTGTCCTAAATTCTTTCCTGTTTTGTCATCGACTAATTCATAAACGAGGTCGTTTTTTTGTACAAGTACAATTCGGACGGATCACTCCTTCCTTTCCACATCCATAACATCTAAGGGGTTTTCTAGTAGATGAACTGCTGGTGGACGCAATTTGCGAACAATTTCTTTTAATATGTCCCACTGTATTGCATTTGAAACAGCGAATTTCAGATATCTGCTTGATTTCTTAGGAGTCACTTGATTTTTTCTGAACATAGTCATCATATCTTCTACTGTCGTTTGTTTCCTGGGAAAACTCAGTACCCTTTACCGAAGTATTTTTCTGTAATGAGTTCAACTTCTTCTGGACAGTCTTCAGTATACCTGCTTCTTCCAAAGAACCGCATATGTCCACGAGATCGTCAAGTGTATCCACTTTTTTTAACTCCAGGTGAATGTGATATTCATCCAATAAATTCTTCTTAATTATCTTCAACTTATCTGAAGTGGTAGCCTTTACAGTCAATCGACCAGAGATTTTCCATTTCTGATATAAAAATAATTCCGCGCTCATCAGGTCGTTGTTTTCGGTTCCTGATTGTGTCCCAAATATCATCATCATTTTGTTTCTAATTCGTCGAAACCATACTTTTGCTGGTCCATCAAACAACTCAACAGCAGCGGATCGAAATAATTATTCTTTGTTAACCATCCTTGAAAAACTTAACTCATTGACTTGTTCCAAAAATGAGTCCACGGATGACTTCGGTGTTCCATCAAATGTCAGTCCAAATTTTTAAAGTGAGAACTTTTGGTTGCCGGTAAAACATCAGCCGTCGCTGCATTATTGCGTCCAGATTCGCCCTGTATATATTTGTTCCAAGCATCTTCCACGTCTTCCACTAATAAACCTATTAACCTATAATATCATTTGCGTTATCAGGAATGCGAAGCAACCTACCTTTGACATGATTTATTCGACTTCGTATTCTCTTATAAACTTCCTTATTAGTTCCATTAAAATCATCCGCAAGAGGAGTTAACGATTGAATACTATCTTTTATTTCCTTTTGTTCAAGCTCGAATGAAAAATTTGGAGTTCTGTAAATCGGAGGAACAGGTCTCGCTAAATCTTTCTGAAACTCTCTTCTTAAATATTTTCGTTTTTGTGACAAATCCGCCGCAGATGTGGTAACATTCCTAATTCTCAACTCATAATTCACCTCATGCGTTCTCAAATAATTGGGATCTATGTCAAAAATATTTGCCATTTTGTAAAAAGGAATAATGTGAATTAATATGTGGAAATCCAAGGACCACTCACCACCGACGCACAAAAACCGAACCGTATTTATTTATAAAAAATTAAATGCAATGTGCACTAAGTTACACCACCAGTGACAGCAACTACAATACACCCTGTATAAATATGGTACATCCACTATAACAATGTGCATAAATATATCACACTATATCATTCTGTATAAATATAACATTTAATCCTGTATAAATAATCGCAAAAACAGTGGCGGTTTTACCATAAGAGCTGCGGAGCTGCAGAACACATACAATTTTATATATTTAATCATATTAAATATCAACAAAATATTTAAAGAATCCAAATGTACTCGCGCTAAAATAAATCTAGGAGCTTATATTATTATTTATTGCGACGCGAGCTACGCTCCTTAATATATGCAACCTCATATACAAAATGTGTGGACAGCGAACAATTAGA
>NW_019418106.1:17231-21698 GCF_000390285.2 Anoplophora glabripennis | reverse complement strand
CGAATTAGAAGCCTCCCGTTCTAGCTGCCTTTCATTTGACGCGTTCAAGCGGCCATCTTTGAGCTCCTCGTATCTTCTTTTTAGTCTTCTCAAACGCCTACGAAGAGCCTCCGTCTCGTCTTCTGATGATGAACTACTAGATCCACGTCTCCGTTTTCCCATTTCGAAAAAAAACCTTATTTGCTATAAATTTCACAATTTACGATGCTCAAAATAAATTTGATGCAGTGACACCGGCACAAAGAAGAGTAATGAAATGGATGGCGCTGCGAGCGCGGGGGTTTGTCGGACTACCATGGTAAATGTAGATAGAATGGAAACTCGAAATTTTTGGCTTTAAAATTGTGGTGACATCTGCGGTGAAGTGGGGGTACTACACAGTGATCATGAGGACGAGACGCGGAATATAATTAGAAACATTCTATGAATCAAACAAATTATCAACATTATGAATAAATTCTGCTGTGTACAATGATTTACATACTTGTAATAGTCCTAAAGCAGAAAATGTTTCTAAAGATACAGCGACAGTCTGACTCAACAGAGCTGCAGCAACCTTCACCTTCATTTTAATAAATGAATCTTTAAAATTAAAAAACTCGAGCTTAAGCTTATACAATTAATTGTTGTACGAGTTTGTTGATCTAATTTAAATGCTACTTCTATATGTTCAAATTTTGCATATTTGTAATGGTCAAATTGAAGCCATCCATAAGAAGCCATTTTTCTCAAAAACCAAGCATTTTCAATTCATTCAGTTTGAAAATTTTTCAGTGGCATAGAAATTATATTAAAAATATCAGAGTCCCTTACGAACGCCTATGATTGATCCATTTTCACAATAATTTGTAAAATCAATAGAGCTTTTCATTCGCACACTTCACACTAAATGTAAAACAAATGGCTTTCATATTTTAAGAAAAAAATAAATAAAAACCAAAAGAAAAATGTTTTTTTTTCAAGAGCTTATAAAGCTAAAGGAAACCTTTGGAAGAAAAAGTGTATACTCCAAAATGACATTATTTTGACGAGATCTATGTTTAAAGTCCTAATCATAAAAATTAATCACCCCGTACATGAAAAGGGCCTATACTTGATAATTTGGGCGTTCAAAATTATTAATTAAATTTGATACAACATTGCTTTTTATACTTGAACTTGTTCCTTTTGAGTTTGCCTCATTACTATTTTCCAAAAAATCCATATTAATGTTATTTTTATCTGCCCCCCTTTAAGCTGTTAGCGCCACGTGGACACGACCGTTCCCGTTAAAAGCTTGAGAAGGAATGACATGAATCCTTAAACTTGCCATACTTTTACCAGCGTACAGAAAGTATATCAGAAAGTAAGGACACTCCGAGTCGGCTCCTTTGATGTCGTTGCAGTCAATCTGAGTGACCTTGATCAGAACATATCCTCAGAAGGGCATCTCTTGGCGGGAGTTTCTATATTATGAGGGCGCATTTTGTAATAATTCTCTTGTCAATCATACTGTGTACATTTTAAGACTTGCATATTATATACAGACTGTCACAAATTTCTTTTCAATGCAGGGATCTCGGAAACGGTAACAGATGCGAAGTCAGTCAAATAGGCGCAAATATTCGAAAAGAACCGAAATTTAGGATATCTTTTTTTGTTTAATTTTAATCGTATTTTTTCTTTGTAGTATTTAATACAGCATAGCATTAAAAATAAAATAGTAATTAGTATTTATATAAAGCAAAATATATATTATTTAGTAGATTTTTTTAATAATCTTGTTTATGTGAGAATGTATTCAAACTTGTTTAACTGATGGTCGTGAGGCACAAATATTTAAAATTAAAAAGTTTGGTGTGAAAAGTGAAGCAGTGAGTTTTTCAAATTTACTAGGTGAAATATGTGGCATGTGTTATTTTCCAATATTTATAATTTTAGTTTTTACGTAGCTTTATTAGTTTTAGATTATTCTTATTCAAATTAGTTATTTTTTTTATTTCATTTCTTCGCCACGGTAGCGCAGTCGGTCGAGAGTGCGGTGGCAAGCATTTCTCGGCTAGGCTTCCTACTCTGGTCCGGGTTCGATCCCCGGTGTCGACACTGGCAATGTCGATGGATAGTGAGTGGGTGGGGTTGTCTCATTTCTGTGGTGTGTTTTTTTTTCTACAGTTACATTAACGTCTATCACTTTGTCAAATTTGCTGCTTACTTATTATTTAAATAGCATTCACAACATGGGTAATATGTTTGTAATATATATCTCATGTAATTAATGTACAAAATGAAATTATTTGGTGTTGGAAAAATAAAAGACATTATTTTATTAAGATTTATTTATTTAAATAAGTAATTATAATTTTTTTTTCTCATTTTTATTATGGTTACATTTCAGTCAGATAACAATGATAGAGCTGCCGTAATGCTCTGGCCGACAATTTTTAGCCAGAGCATTGATCATATCTCCATATAATTATTTTCCTATGAGTTTTTTGACCTGACTCATCAACACTTTGAAAATTTTTGTCAATAAACTTTAACGAGTAATACATATGCATTCTACTACCTATACATATAATTTTCATAGATAAGAATATGGAAAATTATCACAAGTATAAATTGAGGAGATTGAAATAATGTTAAGAAATTTCCCAATACATTATTAGTGGCAACGAAGCGTTCAAAATTTGTTTTAAAATTTTCCTCCAGTTCACAAATATAACAAAAAAAATATATCATTCGGCATATATTATCATTATTATTTATTGTTATGGTATAATGTGGAGTGGTATAGTTGTGGTTTGCCCCAAGTAGTGAAGCCAATTATAATGTTATTTAATGTGGTAGTGATGTTAAGTGGAGTGGATAATTTTTGTTTATGTGTAATGGTTTGATGTACGTTTAAATGGGTAAGTATACGTTTGGACACCTTTTGTTAGTGTAGACTGAAATCTGTGTGTGTTAAAGGTAATTTTAATTGGATGTAGGTTCTCAGGATAAAGTTAAGCAATAATAATTACAAATTTCATAGAATTATACCTTGCTTACCTTGGGTTTGTTTATCTCTCCTCCGGCAGCTTTATCTTGTATAAATACTATTTACAGTGTACACTTTATTTCAGTGTAGATGGACATATTTGGCAATCAATGGTACACTGTCCTTTAAAATATCACTTGTTAAGACTATTAGCATGAGTTCTCACCTCAGAGAAGCGGTTCAATATTATTAATAATTATTCTCACTATAGACTTAAGTAGGAAGTAATGAATGAAGGCAAATATTTAAAAATTTTAACAATCAGAACAATATTTAACGAAACACATAAACTAGACGTGGTTATGAACTTATAAATCAACAAATAAATGATAAAAATATTCTTAACTATACCTAACGTAATTTTGAAAAGATTTGGTTAACCAATTTGAATTTTTTTAATTGCATAACGAAACAAATTAATTAAATAATGAACAAAGAAACTTAACTAACTCTTATACTACGAAATGTCCTAAAATATTATTTGAATTTTCACTCACTGAGAATGTCTATGGTTTTAAAAAATCTTTGACTGTTCACAAAAATTTTTTATTTAAATTGGAATCACTCTACTTTCTGTTTCGGCGAGTATGATTATGCAACTTGACTTACATTATCGTTGTCGCTAGCTCGGCGTTGGAATGTCCGATATGTATTCTAACCTCGCTTTTTGGTCGTGTGTGGACAGCTGGTCTCGTCTCTTGGGATGGTTCTTGTGAGTTGGTAGTGTCCTGGTTTTCTACGATGTAATTCGGGGAGCTACAGGATAACATGTACCCCTAACCTGTGCCTGGGACCAACTAGTTTCTTTTCCAACTTGTTTACTTCGAAACGATGCTGTGTTGTTTCCGTTGGAAGGTAAAATTTTTCTGATTTTTCTTTTGTGATTGGTCACTTGTGTCCACGTGATATTGATTTCTTGCTGCGCACTTTCCAACATATTGCGATGTGATTTTTTTTTAATAAATTACGGCGTAATTTGTATATTGGAATTACATAGCACTTTTGACGTCTTAAATCTATTTTGCAAGAAATTTCTATGCTGGATTCTGAATGACAATTTTTATAATAAACTTCTAGCCTATGTGTTTTTCTGATACTATGATGTTCTGATTTTCTTTTGTACTAATTTATTGAACGTTTATTTAATTGTAAAACTGCTAAAATTGGCCCTTCTTGTGGCATTTTGCTTGTGCTTTCATGCTTCCACTTCGATACTAAACTTTATCTTTTTGACTTGCTTCTCTATTAAAATGTATTAGTTAAATTTTGAATGATAATATTATAATTTTGAAATGATATAAATATGAAATGGGATTTTATTCTACTTTAAATGCAATTTATGTCTTCCTTGTAGTCTACGTTATAATTTTATGAATTGGTGTTATACATTTTAAATTTTTCTCTCTACCATTACTCTGTGTAGTGTCCTGAAATACAGTGTGTTCATTTCA
>NW_019418106.1:4488-16670 GCF_000390285.2 Anoplophora glabripennis | reverse complement strand
TTTTTTACGGTTTGCTATAACCGGCACTTTGATCAATTTTAATTATTACCACATTTTAAAACGTCCCAGTTGTGTTTTTTTAATTTATAAATTTATTATAGCCATGGAATTAGACTCCTCGTCTACGCTTATGCTATGACGTTTCTCAGGACGGTTAAATCAAGTCCGTTTACACCCAACTAAAAAAGCATTTCCCTATTCCCTACCAAGTGCAAAAGACAGAGATAGAATATAGATCGACGTTCAGTGTAACTCAGTCTATAGACGATTATAGATTCTATCGATGTGCGTAGCGAGCGGCACAAAGATAAATAATATTGAACCGTATAAAAATCATTTTATATTTTATACGCATTACGGTAATAGTGTTTTTATATTATGTCTGACTCACTCTTTATAATTTCGACCGCGGAGTATAGATGGACATTTCGTCTAAGCATAACAAGCAATATCTGTCACGTCTTTCAAATCCACTAACTTTTATTTGTAAAGTTTCAAATATTATATTGTTTAATCCAGGTTCCAACCGAATATTTTCTGTTAAACTAGACAATGTTCTTTTTGTTGGAAAAAAACACTCA
This sequence comes from Anoplophora glabripennis, assembly GCF_000390285.2. NCBI lineage: Eukaryota > Metazoa > Arthropoda > Insecta > Coleoptera > Cerambycidae > Anoplophora > Anoplophora glabripennis. The sequence continues at coordinate 16,089 of NW_019418106.1, read as the reverse complement.
AGAAATGAGTAACATTTGAGTCCTAAGAAATGAATTTTTAAACAAAAATATTTAAACACTTTCGTGTAGCGCCTACCACCACCTTGTTTTTGCAAGAGTTCATACTGTTGGAGTAAAAATATTGCCATGGACTTCCTAAGTGTTTCTCAGTTTGGGTTGAAGTTGGTGAGGTTAATGGAGATTTCAGGGATTCAGTAACTGTTACATCTACAACTGAAAATAATTGTTTCATAAAATCACCAACCAACTTTAAAATGAATATTTATTTTGAAAACTATTAATTTACAGTAATTAATTTATTTTTGAATATAGCTAAAATTACATTCGGGTCCACAAGTACACCTTTGCCTTTGAGCCATTTCTAAAGTTACAAAAAAATCATCCTTATAACGTAATATTTTTTTTAATTCAGATACAAGCATGGATATAGAGAATGCTCCGTTTTAAGAGGCAAATTTGTCTATGCAAAAGCTGCTGAATAATTTCGCTAACGAGTGCAATTTTTGTCATTGCCAAATATGTTCAGCAGCTGCGATAACGAGAATTTGATGGTTTCACGAATTGTTAGCTTTGTTTATATTGCACACTAGTCCAATAAACTTGTAATAACTCAAACAACATTGGTATTTAGTACCTAATTCAATAATTAATTAGTGCTATTTGTTACTCTTATCAAACATGTCCTCTAAGAGAAAATAATACATACCCAGATTTGAAGGTTGAAGTATTCTGGATGGTTCATCTTCTGCAGTAACAGTTAATGGAGTCATAATTGAAACTTCGTCTTGTAACGAAGAACCTTCTTCTGAAGGATATTGATGGGTTAGAAATTCTGCCAGATTTCCCATTTGAGTCATTTGAGCATTAGTTGAATCTGATTCTTCAGTATTACCTACTGGTAATTCCAGCAGATGTTGAGGTGATTCGGACTTAATCAAAAATAGTGTGGGTATAGCGTCACTAAGTAACCTATTTCTTTGCTCATTAGTAAACATATTGCCTTCAAAATGACGACTACATACTCTATATAAGGCATACATAGAACTTCCCACAGCTTCCATGTGGTTGAATAAATCTAATTGATTGCAAGCAATCGCCCATTGTCGGCATCTGTAAAAATATAATGCATATATGAAATAATAGTTATGTAATAAGTGTAGAAATGTGTTTTTTCAGAGATGTATGTATTGTCATACTGAGAAGGGGCCTAGAAAATTTTAATATCCAAACTAACCAAATCTTTCGCCAAACGAAGCCGAGTATGAGGTGCATTAGATACTTTTTTTAAATTTAGACTTGTGCTGATTAGTCACGTTACTGATAACAGCTTGGGGTATTTACTTGTGAATAATGTATCAGGTATAGACGGTTGTAGTCCGTTTTGAAGTATTTTGTTTTATCAAAAATTGCACATATTTGATATAAAAAAATTTAAAGTGGACATAAATAGTGGGTAATTTATGTTCACTTTAACATTTTTATATACAATATCTGCTTACAGAAATACTACAGGTACATCCTTTCATTGTCTCTAGGAAACCTAAATAAACTTATATTTGGATGAGCATAGGTTCTCAAGCAACTTCTTACGACGCAAATGTTTTTTATTTGTCTGGAATTATCCATATCTGATAATTTCTGCACTACACTACAACTACACACACAACAGAACGTGTCCGCTTAACACAAGCACAAAACGACGGAACAATAAATAAATAGTAATAGTAATAGTAAAATAGATAAGATATCATCACCAGTACTCCACCATTTTTTTGTTTCTATCGTTTAATGATGTTTACTATTGTTTACATACTAGTAGCGCCAACCGCAAGATGACCGCGGTGATTAGTGGAAGTTCCTGCCAAGTTTGAGCATGCGCATACGAATATGGCCATGTTAACAAAAATAGTCTGTATCTACTTTCTGATATTTGTACGCTGCTTTTACTTTCAATCACTTCAGCCTCTGTTAGTTTTGTAGAACTAGGGGGTTTTATAAGTTTACAATTTTGTTTCTTTCAACAGGTTATCGACATGATTAGAGCCCCTATCAGTCATAACTGCAGTCATGGGAAAGGATATTTAAATAATTAGAATGTTCTAATAGTACAACATCACTGATACGTCCTCCAAAACCATTTGACACAAAGTTTATAAATACCATCTGTATATTAAATATTTAAAAGTATTGCACTTTTTATGTTCTGACCAAGTTAATGACTGTGTCATGATATTAGATGGTTTTTCTATTTCAATTTCAAGACAGTCAATTATAGATTGAATCGAACTATATCTTGCTCTAAATGGAACGGGTAATTTTTTTTGTCAGCTTTTCATCAGGACGATAAAGTAAGGGTTTTAGAAGATACCCGATTATTAAAATATTCATGAAGATTTTTAAGGCAGTACTTGAAGAAATTCCAAATTGGTCACCTAAACAAGCCAAAGTATCATTAGTTTTTATTTTCATTAGATACAATAAAATATGTTCCTTTTTTAAGTTACCATATTTGCCCAGCAAGTTCAATAAAATATGGTACCACTTGTTCTTTTTGGATTATTATCTATATATTTGTAAAATAAGAAAAAGCCAAACCCGAATTAAAATTACTACATTAATAATTGTTAATAATTAGTGATATATGACACTGTAAAAACTTGGCACGTCGCGTCGCGTTGCCCAGTTCCACCTTCATTCCCGTCAATGCCCCACGAACGCTCGTTCCCCGCTTCAGCCACCAGTTCTCTGCCCCTTAGTCAGCATTCTCACAGCTCATGTGATGGCGCTTACATATAATTAAAGAAGTTGACCGACAAAATTTCTTTTTAAAAAATATTTATTTAGTACTAAATGGTTCAAGATCTCTAACACTAAGGCTAATAAGAAATGAACGCCGTTTTTACATGTTTCTCAGCTTATATATTAAATCTTATCTAAACAAAATAGGGGTTGTTTGTTTCTTGGGATGCGGCGTACCGATGGTATGTTTTTGTTATCGGTGCTAAAAGGTCTCATGCGGATGTGAACATAATTACTCCCACCATTAACTCAAAGCGTCCTCGACTTGCGGGGTGGTTCCAAATTCTCCAAGTGGAATCTGCGTGTCTTCCTCGGACTCTTTTTCTTTCTTAAAGACATTAATAATTCTGTGTCGAAATACATGAATAATTGCAAAGGTTGTAACGGTAACAATTAATAACAATGCAGTAATAGAGAAGTGTACAATATGTGTAAATGGTTGCAATTTTATATTGTTATCTAATGTTATGGCTTCTTCCTTAAGTTTATTAAAGTCGTCTAAATGCTTGTTCTATAAATTGTTGTCTAAATTGTTCTATATCTATAGTTTTTACAATTTTAAAGTTATTTATGTAGATTTGAGGTGGCTTAAAGGTGAAATTACTATATGTATTTTCATAAATTACATTATCAATGATTAGTTTACAATTATTTTTCGAGGATAATAAAACATTATTTTTAACAGTAGTTTGAGACAGATGTCCCTTACATTCCTCGATAACTTTAGCTGGATCTTTACGGGACATTAATATTTTGTTATTGTCTAGTTGCACAATCAACCGGTAATTGTTCGTTGCAAGCACAAAATTACAGTTCGTATTATCAATAAAATGGCATTAACTCTTGTTTCCTTCTATCGTTATACGCTTCATAGATCGTCAAATCTAAATCTAACTCGTGCGCGTTTAGATTTTCGTATGGTCCGTACCATAAGGTAAAAGGTGTATAACCAGTGGCGGAGTAAATTGTTTGAAATTTAATTGTGTGTATTTTAATATTCTTGAAGGACGTGGTTTTTGAATTCCTTGCCCTCGTCCCATACTATTTTCTTAGCGTAATTGTGGTGAGCAAAATAGTGACGTAATTTGTTTAGTATCGTAATACCTGATAGATCTTCGACATAGTAAGCTTGAGTGTATTTTAAAAATAGATCTATTACCGTTAAGAATTTCGCGTTGTCGAAACTAAAGGTGTCTATATGAACTACGTCAAAGAGTCGCTTTGCTAACAATGGTCCCGAAAACTTTATATTGCCGCTCGTATTTGCTCTGTATTTTGTTTATTTTGGTTCTCATATCCGGCCAATAGTATTTGGTTTTTAGGTGGTTATAAGTTTCAATTATGCCGTTGTGGTTCTTGTCCTGGTACTCGGATATTATCTTATTCTGATGTTCGGAATTTTCTGTGTCCTTACAAAGGGTGTTACTTTTAACGATTTTAATGCTGTTATGAAATAATGCCGTACAAGNTTTTCCAATGCCCGTTTGTCTCGTTAACTCTAAAATCGTCTCTTTGTAAGACATTTGTGGATTGTCTTTTTTTAATTTCTTATATAAGTTTACTACAATTACTTTTTGATTTTGATGCACCACCTGAAATTATAAATAAAATTTAAATTATTGACTGGTAAATATAATATACGTTTTAAAGCACATATAATAAGTATTTATTTATTTACCTGGCCTCTTTTATTCTTCTTAATTGGCGATAATCGGGGTATTTCCTCTCTCGCAGCAGCCATTATGTTATTAAGTTTTCACAATTGCCTTCAGTCACTATTATATATTCGCTTATTCGCATTCCACAAGATTTGTAACTTATTTCGTAACTAAATAAAATCACCGTCATTTGCTACACTTCAATACAAACTGGGATCAGGTATCAGGTGCCAGGTCGGGTCAAGCAAGGCACCGGCCCTGGTAACTACTGAGCCAATTGCGCCTTGGTAGGGATTGAATAGGCGGAGTCTGACCCAAAACAAACGAGTTTTCGTTCCAGCGCAAGTCCATTCTCTCGTTGGACAAGGTATATGTGAACTACGTCAAAGGGTCGCTTTGCTAGCAATGATCCCGAATACTTTATATTGTAGGGATGCCGCTCGTATTTGCTCTGTAGACAAACTTCTCACTCGTTTATTATTTTGTTTATTTTGGTTCTCATATCCGGCCAATAGTATTTGGTTTTTAGGTGGATATAAGTTTCAATTATACCGTTGTGGTTCTTGTCGTGGTACTCGGGTATTATCTTATTCTGATGTTCGGAATTTTCTGTGTCCTTACAAAGGGTGTTACTTTTTAACGATTTTAACGCTGTTATTAAATAATGCCGTACAAGCCTTAATAAATATGGTTTCTACGTCTGTATCGTGGAAGTAAATACCATAAAGGTTTTTTGGATCTAATACCTCTTTTAGAGCCTGAGCTATATTTGCGTGTTCTTGACCGTTTCTAATGCTTATTAGATAGTGATTCTTTTTAAATGGTTTTGAATAGTTTATTTTAGTCGCCTCGCTTTAGTTCTAATCTATTTATGAAGTGATTTAGTGGATTTTCTGAGATTTTTAGTGTGAATACGGGGTTTTCGATAGCGGTATGTTGAGTACTCGCTCCGTCTGCTCTTCGCGAAATTTTCTGCAAGATTTCGTCGGCGTCGGTGGGCGGTAATTCTTCGCCTGCGTCAACTGCGGTAAGATTAATAACAAATCGGCGTCATCGTCTGCTTGACTGCTATCGGAGGAAAGTTCGTTATTGTTTAGCTCGATTCTGGAAAGGGCGTCAGCTACAAAGTTATCCTTGCATTTCTTGTATTGTACTTGGTAGTCGAACTCTTCGAGTTTTAGTCTCCATTTTGTTAGTCGCGAATTCGGGTCTTTTAATGAGAAAAGCCAAACTAGGGGTTTATGACCAGTTTCTATAATGAATCGTTTACCGAATAGATAAGATCTAAATTGCCTAGTGTTTTCTATAATTGAGAGGAGTTCTTTCTCTATGGTTGAATAATTTCTCTCAGCCGAGTTTAACGTTCTCGAGTAAAACGCGATAGGGTGGTTGTTTTGCGAAAATACGCCGCCTATGGTTATATTGCTTGCGTCTGTAGTTAAGTGGAATGTTTTTTCGAAATCCGGGTATGCTAGTACGGGTGCATTGGTTAAGATTTGTTTGCATTTCGCAAAGGCTTCTTGATACTGGGCGTCGTTGTAATCTAACTTTGTACCTTTTTTCAAGCATCTAGTAAAAGGGAACACTATTTTTGCAAAATTCTGAACGAATCGTCTGTAGTAACCGACTAACCCGAGGAAAGATTTTATCTCTTTCGTGGTTTTCGGTAAGGGATATTCTTATACGGCTTTAATTTTCGTGGGGTTCGGTCTTATACTTTCCGGGGTTATAACATGGCCTAGGAAAGCAACTTCCTTGCATAGAAATCCGACTTACTTAATTGTATCTTAAGGTTAAACATTTTGAATTTGTCGAAAATCTGTTTAATGTGGACTAGGTGTTCATGCAAAGATTTCGAAAATATTACAACGTTATCCATATAAACAAAACAGAATTTGTACAGATATTCTTTTAGGACGTTGTCCATTACTCTCTGAAATGTAGATGGCGCATTACGTAGGCCAAAGAGCATTCTAACATATTCGTAGTGTACATGATTGACTGAAAAAACGGTTTTTTCTATGCTATCTTGTGCTAACTCGATCTGGTGAAAGCCCTGGGCCAAATCTAAAGTGGTGAAATAAACGCATTTTCCTAAGTTATCCAATATCTCGTCAATTCGCGGTAGAGGGTATTTATCTTCGACCATCTTTTTGTTTAGCTTTCGGTAGTCTATGACTAATCTCCATTTTTTCTTTCCCGACGCATCGAGTTTTTTCGGTACAATCCAAACCGGGCTACTGTAGGGAGAGATCGATGGTCTAATTATTTTGTTGTCTAATAACTTTTTTATTTGAGTTTGAATTTCTTGCTTTAAATGATACGGGTATCTATATGATATGGTATATACCAGGTTGTCATAGGTAGTACGGATGCTGTGTTTTACAGCGTTAGTGAAACTTAAATCCGAATCTTCATTGTAAAATATATCTTTATACTGATGGCATAATTTAATAACCTTTTCTTCTTTGTTTAAGTGAGCCGTCCTAATGACTTGAGAGACTTTAAGGCTTCCGGTATTTAAGTTTGGATTTTTTATATCGACATTTACTAAGGATTCTACGTCTACCTGTTCATGATCATAAATTTCTATTATACGATCTTCCTCAAAGGGAATTTTACAAGTACCTTCTTGTACGTACGAAATTGACTCGGGTATGCAGAGATTCGGGTTTTTTATTTTAGGTATGAGTACTGAACCGTTCTCAATATTTACTGGTATTTCAATGACACCATTTAACTCCTGTTTAAAAGGTTTAAAGTTTAGCGGATTTAATTCTATGAAAAACGGGATTCGCTTATTACCGATTTGGAGAGTTTGATTTTTATAATCAATTTTTGCTCCAAGTTGCTGAAAATCGTGGCTACCGATTAGCGCGTCAAATCTGTCATGCCATGGTAATATATGCATTTTAAAATTGCAACTTATTCCGAACTCTTTCAAAAGAGGGTACTCTATGTTTTTGTCGTTTTTTACTACACGATTTAAAGATTTTACGCTAAAATGTTGTTGGTAAAAATAATTTTTAAAATATTTATTAGCCGGTTCCGGGTTGATTATACTATTAGAAGCTCCGGAATCAATTAGTATTTTTAAATTTAGACTGGAAATACTAATAAAGGGTAATTTGGGTTTGTTGCTTATAGAATTTAAGTCAATGTTTTCTTCGTTTAATTCGGAATTCTCGATATTGAATAATTCTTCTACAATAACTACCGGTTTATTATTATAATTTTTAAAATAACTTCGTGGCCCATTATAGGAATTTCTAGTAGAGGTAGACATTGGCGTATACGTATTTCTTGTGGAGATGGATATGGGTGTCGGCGTTGACCGTGATACGCGGGATCCGTTAGATCCTGGAACGCTTGATTGTTGATTTTGTGACGCGGGTCTTTGTTGGAAAATGAAGGGTTGCCGGTAGGGTTGATTGTACTCTGGCAAATATCTATTATTATTATTAGGATTAAAATTTTGTGACCGCGCAAAGCTATTATTAGGGTTATAAGTAAACCTTTGCGGTGTTTGATTAAAGAGGTTTGGTCTGTTATGAGGGCCTACATTATTAGACTTGTTAATATTTATTGGTTTTTTATTAGGCGCATTTCTCGATTTATTCCTAATGAAATTCATAAAGCTAACCTGGGCTTGCTCGTTATCGTACTTTCGACATTCGTAAAGTGCCTGCTCAAAATTTGAAAGGTGTAAATTCATAAGGTGACTACAATACGGTTCTAAAATACTTGCATTGAATGTAGTTAACGCTTGGCTTGTATACATATTTTCTTTACGTCTAATATCCAGGTTAGGGTTTCTAATGCTTACATATTCCAATAAAACTTGTAATTTGTAATGAACCTGTATTAATTTCAAGTTTTATGCAAGGCCGTTGGCCATATATTTATTAATTAGTTTAATTGGGTGAGAGCAATTAACCGCGAGTCGAGTCGAACCGTCCGTTTGCCCCACTTTGTCGAGAGCTGCGCGCATAATCCCACCACGACTCCTGTTTAGTCAAGGGGGGATTGAAGCAATAAAACCAACGATCCCGGACTAAAATCCTCAGTTCGCTGCCAGAACTCGAAGAACTCCAACGCCAGCCCGAGGACCACCCCGAAGACCTGAAAACCGACCAGAGACCGCCACCCGACCCAAGGAGTTAGCCGCCAGAAGCAACCTTCCGGAATAAGTAAGCAAATTGTATTTTCCTATTCTCACTTGTCCTGCTATGGTACAGTCGGCGCCACCCTAATGTGAACGGCAATATTGTATCGTGTAATTTAAACTTTAAATCATAGTCGTCGTAAATTCATTAATTGTCAAATATATATGTCACTTAGAGCAAACGTAGTGAAACCTAAACAAGTAACGTGAAACATGCCGGGGCATTTAACTGAGACGCAAAGAGCAAGGGCTATAGCTAAATTAGAAGATAATTGGTCTTTGAGTGAAGTGGCTGCTGATTTAATTGTCAGTAGGAGCTGTATATTTTATATTAAAAAACGCTGGCAAGAAGAACAAAGATTACAAGGACCTATGAGGCAAGGTAACGCGGAAAGGTTTGGTCGAATGTATCAAAGAGACTTTAGACCGGCAAACCGCAATCAACTCTGGCAAGCTATTCAAGATGCTTGGGAAGGGCTCGTGGATTCATATGATATGAGAGCGTTGATTTTGTCTATGCCAACAAGATTGCAAAGTGTTGTGGCAATGAATGGCTCTGCAATAAAATATTAATATTTCATTCTAATGCCAATTTTGCAACAGTAGTTTTTGCGAAACTTAAACGTTTCTCTGTTGATCTGCAGTCGTCACTGTGCTCAAATATAATTTTCTTCTATAGCCATAGATTTGTTGTTAATTTTAAAATAAGGTTTTTTACTTTTTATATACTGTTTTTTTTTTTAATAATTGTTATACTTTAAAATATATCTACTAAAGTTGATAAACTTAATTTGGTTGTCTTATTTCACTAACGTCAATTCAAAATTGATAAAATTATTATTAACTTTCTTCCACTAATATGTAGGTAAGTAAGATTTATTCCGTTAATCTCCTTTATATTATTTGTGTCGTCTTTNTAGATCAGAGACATGTTACTATACAATGACGCGAATACTGGGATTATTGAAATGCGAAGTAGTTGATGCTTCCTTACCATTTTTAAAAATAGCATCTATTAAAAACTTTTTTTAATACCTATATACGCCTGTTACTTCGGTAAATATTGTACGGTTATTTTCGTTTTTGAATTGTCTCTACCGATCGCTAGAGACAATTAACCGTGGAATATAACCGCTGAAAATAACACGGAAAATTTCGAGGCACGCCCCTGCCGTGGTAAATTGTTAGTGTAGTTCCGATAACAGAACTTTATTGGCTTAGTCTTCTCTCGGAATTCTATCTCAACAAATATTGTACGGACAGTGTTACTAGTTTAAGTTTCAAGTACAATTTTATTAAACAATTGAACCGTTTCCTTTTTGTGAAAAGTCTGTGATATTTGTGATGTGTGTTAAAAGCGTCATTAAATATACTGAAATGCCCCATCAACCTAGTAAACAGAGCCAGCCGGACTATCAATGAAGTCAGCGGTTCCTCTTGTTATTGCGGTATTAAGGATATTAAAAACAAATGTTCTCTTTCCGTCAATCGAGTTGTCGTACCTGGATTAATTTACTACTCAAATACCGTCGTCAATTTGAATAATATTGTCTATATCGTGGCTCCTTTTCTGGTTTCCCATCCGATAATCTGACAACCGTGTTGTTTGTAATCCGGAGTTAAGTGCGTAAATCTGATGCTTGGAGGCCAGTTCCGGCAGGACTATCTGCTAAACACCTCCGAGTCCTCTCCACGCCACGTCTGGGGAAATTACGGTGATTGAATGTATACGCTTGTCCCGCAGTTTCCAAACAACAGTAACCTGGCCTGTCCGTGGGAATACACCTTGAACAAAATGTAAATATATTAGTTTAGGGGCTCGTCCCGACACTACCAGGCTGGATTTATGTGGCATTATTTACAGAGGCTAAATATTTGACCTAGAACTGACAGGAAAGAAAGACACTGTTTCTCTTTTAATGGCTGTAAAGGAAAAGTAAGCCATGTCTGTAACTTTTACATTCACATAATTAGAGTTACGATTTTTTACGACGTAATGACGTAAATAGGGAATTCGATCCCTGCCCTTAATTCTAATATCGGGATTTCGGAATTATACTTAGTTAATCACGAGATACCAGGATTATTTCGGTATTGAGGGTTACAAATAAGAAATAAGAGAATCTTACAGAAATCAGCTCCTTAATCAGCAAATCAAAATTTAGACAAAAATCAACGTATTTTACGATATACACCTAGCACTAATCAGAAGACTCAGAATAACCAGGTTTAAAATCACTCATAGTCCAGACGGTATCTGTTTCAAAAAGCCATATTTGGGTGAATCGTATATCCACGGAGATTTTTGGCTTTTTGGCTTTCAAATATCACTAGAAATGAAAATTTTTCTATGCGCATAAAAAAAACGTGGGCTTAACTTTTGACGGCACAATATGTTAAAAAAAATTGGAAAAATGTCATATTTTTCTTCCTATTTAATTATGTATCTTTTTAAGAGTTGATTTTAGGCGAAAATTGAAGAGGAAAAAAATGTTTGTAATAAAATTTTTTATAACACATAACTGGTTACAAATCGAATGAATCACGATTATTATGGTAAAAATCGAAAAAATCACAAAAATGGGGTTAAAAAACAATACATTTTAGGGAATTTTTTTGGTGTATTTGAATTGGGTGTAGGACCTTTATACTTGGCTCAAGAAAACTTCATATTATGTAGAATCATCACACCAAATTTCATCAAAATCGGTTCGATAGGTTTTGCATAATAATTTTGCAATTAAGATTAAGAAAAAAATTGCAAATTTTCAAAATTTTGCACAGCAAAAACAAAGGCCCTTAGATACTTGAAAATTTAATCACATATAGAAGGGCTCTCAAGCTTTCAAACTTTTTTTGAAAAATTCGAATCCGTCAATTAGGAGAGCTCTGGCGCTTGTTTAAACATTGGTCGAATTTTTGTACTTATAAACAATTAGAATAACTTTGTGAATATTCAATCAAATCAAATTTTTTAAA
>NW_019418106.1:2641-4232 GCF_000390285.2 Anoplophora glabripennis | reverse complement strand
CTAGCCATGCTAATTTCGGTTTGTGTAACTGACATTTTGAAAGGAGATTCTAATAAATTTCTCGTTAAAGATGAATTATCGTTATTTTCTAAGTGAAAAGCGTTACTTGAATTATTTCTCTTGATGGGAGATCTTTCCCTAAATGACATTTAATACAAAATTTTAAAATGCAAACATGTATAATGTGAAAGGGAAGACTTACGGGAAGACAGCCGGGAACATCTGGCGATCCATACACTTCCTAGGTGAAAGCCTTCTCGGGGATGGTGTCGGACTGAAGAGTACTTCGTCTTCTTGGGAGTAGCGTCGTCGTCACAGAGCAGCCTCTAGATGACCCGAAATTGCAAGTGAAGATTCTGTAGCTCTTGGTTTTCTTTTCGGTTTCTTCGGCAAACTCTTGAATGAGACCGATGCACTACGTTCGAAATTACGGTACGTAAAGTTTTCGCGTTCGTGATCACCGTCTCAACTATCCTGTTCGCAGCGAAAATTAAAGAAGTTGACCGACAAAATTTCTTTAAAAAAATATTTAATACTAAATGGTACAAGATCTCTAACACTAAGGCTAATAAGAACTGAACGCCGTGTTTACATGTTTTTCAGCTTATATATTAAATCTTATATCTAAACAAAATAAGGGTTGTTTGTTTCTTGGGATGCGGCGCGTACCGATGGTATGTTTTCGTTATCGGTGCTAAAAGGTCTCATGCGGATGTGAACATAATTATATACATGGTGTTTTCTGCTTTTTTACATCTAATATATAAAATTCTCGTGTCACAGTTTTAGTTACCATACTCCTCCGAAACGGCTTGACCGATATTGATGAAATTTTATATGTATATTCAGTAGGTCTGAGAATAGGTTGTTATCTATTTTTTATACCCCTAAGTGATAAGGGTGGTCCACCCCATTTTTTTTTATTTTTTGGACAAAATTTATTTTTACTTTTTTATGATGTGGCATTAAAAATACATACAACCCTAAATTTTCACCCTTCTACCATCAACCCCTATTTTTTAATAGCCATATTAGTAATTCAATAATTTTCAACCCCGGTCGATAACTGATCAATTATCACTTGATTAGTTATCCCCGCCATCGCCAGGCGTCTACCGGTGTCACTTCTGACCCAGTAAACAGCACGGAGTAGGGATGAGATCTCTCTCACACAATAAGCCGTTTCTCACTCCCTACAGTTTTCAGCCATTATTATTATTATTGTTTGTGCATCAATCATAATAGTGACGTTTACAATTATCATTTTACTATTTCAGTGTTATTTTCAAATAAAATCATTAATTAGCAGGGCTGTAATGGGGAAGTTTTACATTTTTTTTTCTTTTCTTATTTAATTCCTTTCATCGTAAAAAGGTAATTGCCACATAAATTTTAAATTTTTAATTTATAGTTTTCCTATAAAAAAATATATAAATTCAAAATAATTCTCTATGCACTAAAACGCAGTCTTAAACAAAGACGGCTGACTCTTACGTCACGATCCATATACTTAAATTAATTTAAAAAATGTATCATAAATAATGCAAGTATCGGAGAAGATATCTATATAAAAAATGAATATTTCTAACTA
>NW_019418106.1:0-2058 GCF_000390285.2 Anoplophora glabripennis | reverse complement strand
TTGTTGTTTTTTGGACAAAATTTTATTTTTTTATTTTTTTATGATGTGGCCTTAAAAAATACATACAATCCTAAATTTTCACCCTTCTACCATCAACCCTTATTTTTTAATAGCGATATTAGTAATTCAATAATTTTCAACCCCGGTCGATAACTGATCAATTATCACTTGATCATTTTTTTTATCCCCGCCAGGCGTCGACCGGTGTCACTTCTGACCCAGTAAACAGCACGGAGTAGGGATGAGATCTCTCTCACACAATGAGCCGTTTCTCACTCCCTACAGTTTTCGGCCATTATTATTATTGTTTGTGCATCAACCGTAATAATGACATTTACTATTACTATTAATAAAAAAAATATACACGATATACACTGAATAACACTAAATATAATATAGATGGTAGAAGTGAAATTTCTTTATGAAAAATCTACTAAAATAATCCTAGGAATAATTTACATGGCAAAACAACGTTTGCCGGGTCAACTAATATTTTAATATTACTCTCAGTGCCAATGTTTGTTCTTCTTTTTTTTCTAGTACTTTCAGTTCAATACACGGGCGTAGCCAAAGTATCAAGAAAATAAAACGACTAAAAATACATAAAATAACCCTTATATTCATAAGAAAATTGAGAATTGGGAGTCTTTTTTCGAGCAGTGGGACAGTATAGACTAAAAAAAAAAATAACGTTCTGTTATATATGTTATAGGTACGCATAACAGAATTAATCTTCTGTTTTTCTTTTTAAATATATCCACTACTTCATTCGCATCAATTTCTATCCCACAGTGAATGTTCATGAGAGAAAAGCCGTTCAGTCTGTTTTCACTCGTTGTGTTCCGCAAGTAGTTTTTAATACTTCTTAGGCTTGAAAAAGTGGAAAAGTAGCAGTGGAAACAGGTATGATAGCCAATATCTGCAACAATGTGTAAATATTTGGATATAGTTTTTGGTCGCATTTATCTAAGCATTCCAGAGCTGATTTTGGAATAGGAGAGGTGAGAGTCATAGCTGCTTTCCACACTTCAAGTTCTGCTTTGACGACAAATGTACTTCTTTCGGGCAGCACTGCCAAATACATACAAAATGCCTCATCAATTTCACAACCGGCCGCAAAATTTGACGGTAACACACCAGATAGTGCCGATACTACTTTACGGTGTTTTGTAAACCTCTCAATCAATTGTTGAATTGTATGGTCAAGAAATGGGATGAACAAATTTATTTTGTAATACGTGGATATATCTAACGCAGAAATGTTAGAGCGATTCAATTGCCTTCCGACGATACGTGGCACAAGCAGTATACCACCATTTTCTTCGAGCAACCCCTTTGCTTTTTCATAGAGATGGAGGTACGCTTCGTCAACTTTATGTCTCAAAAGTTGCAAAGCATTAATAACATCATCCACGTAGCTAAATGCTGACTCTGTGTTAATTGCCTGCAGTTGCTTTGATAGCTCATGACTTTTTCAAGAGTTACTAGGCACATAACAAAATTCGAAGATCGAAGTGTGTTAAGCTTTTGGACGGCTTGTTGTGATGTTTCTTTATTGTGGCTAGATTGGAGTTCTTCGAGAGCATGCACAATCGCTGAATAAATTTCTTTAAATCTTATAACGGCTTCATGCTTGTAAACCCACCGTGTTTCGTACATCGCAAGCAGGCTTTTTTCGATGCGTCAATGCAATCGTGAAAAACTCAACAATTTCATCCGGCTCGAAGGACTAAAATATTTGGGGAGCCACTACTGTCCCTACAGCCGGTTCCTTTCGTAAGTCCTTCGGTATTTTGTGGACTGTAACTTTCCTTGTATGGTAGATGATCTTGAGTTTACTTCAATAAAACGCAGACGTAGGCCATTGAATTACAGCTTTATTCTACCTCATATGCACAATTATAATGTTTTATGAAGAACAACAAATTTAGAAGTATTTTTGCTGAACGAAAGATTAATTAATAATTTTTTGACAAATCCAAAACAAAACCACTCTGATCCACGAACGGGATTAGCAGAGAAAACTATTAGGGAGCTTTTTACAGACCAAGCGAGAGA
>NW_019418105.1:12784-22828 GCF_000390285.2 Anoplophora glabripennis | reverse complement strand
ATTTTTTTCTCATTCCGTGCCTCTTCTCTAGGTACCTACAACCCTGGAGATCAAGATCGCCCTAGAAGCAGCAGCAGGCTATAGGACAGGGATATTCCACGGGCTAAGAATACACATTATGATTAGGTTTAAAAACGGTTTTTCTAGGTAAGTAGGTGTACTTTTTCCTTAATACATAATATATTTCTCCGATACGTCTCTGCTTTGCGCTTTTATATACAATAAACTGTTATTATTTTTTGAAGCGTTAGTTTTCTATCAATTGTAGTCCGACCTAAGCGGAATAATTTCTATCTCAATACAATTTGCTATTTAAAAGAATTTATCATTGGGCTTTAATATGAACTTAAGAAATATATATATGAACATTTAAGACGAAGAAGGATTGACCCTTTCTGTTCTATTTTAACAAACATTCCCTACAGGCATATTTACTAGACCCGCGCTCCACTTGCAACGCCATCTACGGATACCCGCTAGGCCGCGTTACGAACTACTATTGCGAAATGAAAATCGCGGCTACTGTCTATGTCACGTTGGGGCCCGCGGTGGCTGGCGAAGCCCTACACAATTTAGGTATACCTACGCGGGGTACACGCGGCGGCCTACGCACAATACTCTTGTCTACGTGGGGAATCCTATATACCTACATGAAGACACCTGCATGGGGGCCCTAGGTGGGAAAGCCCTAGGTGGGGTAAAGTCCTAGGTGGGGCAAAGCCCTACGTGGGTTCTAGGGAGCAACCGCCTACGTGGGTGATCTTGCATATCTACGTGGAGATACCTGCATGTGGGCCCTAGGGGGCAAAGTCCTAGGCGGGGGCAAATCCCTAGGTGGGGCAAAGACCTAGATGACTACATTTTGAATTTCCCGCCATTTTTTCCCCGCCAAAAATGCTGCGCTCTGATTGGCTGGCAGAGAAGAGGAGGGGGGAGGGAAAAGGAAGAGTGGGAGTGGTCTCAAGTGCCCTAGTACCTACTCAAACTGGACTTGGCGCCGTATTATTCCAAACCGATGATAACGAAGTTAAGAAGATTATCTCCTACGCCAGTGCGACGTTGACGAGTACTGAACAGAAGTACCACATCAACGAGATAGAGACCCTAGCTGTTGTATGGGCCATCAAGAAGTATACGCATTACCTAGAGGACTTACCCTTTATTCTGCGGACTGATAGTCGCTCTCTGCTATGGTTGGAGAAGAATAAAGATGGTAAAAGCAAACTTACTCGATGGTCGCTCTTGTTACAAACCTACAAGTTTCATCTCGAACACTGCCCTGGGAAAAGTAATCAACTTCCAGATTATCTAAGTCGCCACCCGGAAGCTACCTTAGAAAAGTACCTTCCCGACGTAGATCAATTGTTACCACCGGAGATACGGAAAGTAAATCAAATCGCCGCCAAGCAGATCACATGTTTAGACATCTTCCACATAATTCGCGAAGCCCAAGAAGAGTCTCCGAAGTTATCCAAGATGAAAAGTCAGTGGCAACGCCTTAACAAAATTCGTCCCCACACTGAAGATGAGCAAGACTTCTTCCTGCAGCATGAAGTAACCGACGGGTTCTTCAAGTTTCGACATGCAGTCGGACCCAGAATAGTCGTCCCCGGCAGCCAAAGACGAACCGTCATGCACCGGTACCACGACGAAGAAGATTGTTGCCATCCAGGACGCGACGAGACGTTAAGAGTCATCCAGGACGATTTCTATTGGCAGAACATGAGGGCAGACGTGGCCGAATATGTCAAGAATTGCCTAGTATGCGCGCAGATGAAAACGAGACAACTCCAAACATCAGCTCCGATGAGACCACAGCTATCATCAGGACCATTTGAGGTTATCAGTCTAGATACGTTGGGACCATATCCAGAAACCCCCAGAAAGAATAGGAACATCATAATTTGCGAGGACCTATTTACGAAATGGATAGAGGCCAAAGCCACGCCGAATTCCCTCTCCAAAACCGTGTTATCGTTTTTACAATCCGAGATCGTGAGCAGATATGGACGACCTAAACGGATAATCACGGACCATGGAGCCCCTTTCGTTAGTAATATGTTCATCCGCTATTGTGATGAAAATAACATCGAACTACGGTTTTCCGCCGTAGAACACCAACGAGCAAATCCTGTTGAACGGAAGGTCCAAGAGTTGAAGAAGACCATGAGAATTCTAGCCCATAACAACCCCGAACGTGAATGGGACTTACTACTTCCTGAGACGTTGTTTTGTCTGCATTCCCGTAAGAACGCAGCCACTGGAGCCACACCCAGTAGACTGTTACTTGGCTACGAATTACCCAAAGTCGACTCCTGGAAGAATCCCGAATTCCACAGGAAAAGGGTAAGGTTAAAAAGACCTCCCCTACAACTAACCCAAGACCGTCAGCAAGCCTATGCTGATAAATACGCTCCACCTGGACGACGTCCCAAAGTCATATTTAACGTCGGAGATCGAGTGTTGACCAGGACCACAGCTGGACGTAAACGACCTTTTGCTCCTTCATGGGAAGGACCCTTCCGGATAAATGTCAAATTATCCGATGAAGTCTATGAGATAGACAAAAATGGACGCCAGACAGCAATACATGTAGATGACATACGCCCCGCACCACTGGGAAACTTAGACGAAGATGCCCAGTCCGAATGCTCAACGAGTTCCTCAACTGTACCTCCAGGCAGCGGTAGCTCCCGTAGTCGCCAGTCAGAAGCCAAGGATCACACAGGGTTGAAATCCGCCGGTTTGGATGGACTTCCTGCCGATAGCGACGCTTCCCGATCCCAGAGCCTGATATCCTACCCGGACGTTATAGCTTCGGTTGTACCTGATCGGAGGAAGAAGAGACGTTCGCGAATGGTAATCATCGATACGGATTAGGTAATATATATGTGTAGCGATATATTACGTCAAATTCAAGTAGATCAGTAACGCCGGAACGTATAGTCAGATATATTGTATTAACAGTTTTAGAAACATCGGTGAAAATTACCGTTCGCCGTTTGCTCTATTTTGTAAATATTAGTTTTAAGAATTTTGTAGTTTTAAGGATTTAGATTTTAAGATGTTGTGTGAACCAGACAGGGTAGAAAAAAGTGTAAAAAAAGGAGGGGGGTGTTGTAGACCTAGAGGCTACGATATCAAATGAACGTGAAAAAATCGAAATTTGCATTTTATACCACTTTAATACTTATACTAGAGCCTTCAGCCAATCAGATGCCAGTATTCTGCTCCTCGCCAAGGCCGGGACCAATCAGAATCGAGTATCAAAACCATCAGTTTGCTTTTGTTATTTTTGAGGAAATTTTCTAGAAAGTTCTAAAAAGATGATGAAATCTGATGAAATATTGCAAAGCATGATGTCATGATTGCAAATACGCAATAGTTAGGGGAGAATCACCCTTAATGACCGAAAATTTCTAAATAAAAGGGCTGGTTTTTCGTTTTTGAAATCAGTTCATCGCCGAAGTCCTTTAGTTCAATACTAAGTTTTCAACTAAGTTCTTTTAACAAGTTACAAGTTAAAATCTTCATTCTCAAGTACGGAATACAGTGAAATAAATCTACGAAAGTGACATTGCGTGATTGCTTCGAGAAGTTTATCGCCGAAGTTCAATTGGTCTGATTCTTAGTTTACAACCAATTTCTTCCAGCAAAGTTACAAAGTTAGTCTTCATCCGCAATTACTGGGAATAAAGTAAAAAATTTTCGAAAGTAACCTTGTGTGAATGCTCCGAGTCTTGCTAGTCTTCGACATACAAAGTGCTCGTTAAATTGTCTAATTACCTTCAGTAATTAAAGAGTTGGATCGGAACTGAAACCGACATAGAAAGTTAGTGCAGTTTTTCGGAAAAGCCGAAAGGATTATACAGAGGATTACATAAAAAGTGGTTAGTAGAATTCCGCGATTTTTTTGTAATTAGTTTGAATAAGTTTAGTAACGTTCATTTTCATATACCTAGTACTCTTTTTTCTACGGTCTGGTAGTTGAATTTGTTATTTCCTGGATTTTCGTTGCTGAGATTATTCTAGCGAATCACTTACTTATTTTTGTTAGATTAATAGGTTTTTAACAGTGTTAATCTCATTGCCATTTTTTTCTTCTAGAAAAATATTATTTGTACAGTTGTAATATATTTTGTACCCTTTTTTAAACTTGTTTTTTCTTGAAGAAAACCTTCACAAGTTTTAATAATAATAATAAAAAATATTTTTTTTAGTCGAAAATAAATTTTCGAAAAAAGATTTGAATAATTTTTCAAAATCAAATTTTTTTCTAACTCAAAATTTACTTTTCGCACATAACCTCAGAAATATATTTTCTGAAATTTTTTTAGTCAAACTTGTTTTTTTTTCAAAAAACAATAATTTTTTGAAATTTTTTTTTATATAAAAAATTTTTAAATTCACAAAGGAACTTCGTCCTTTATTTTTCAAGGAAAATATTTTTGCATAAATTATTTTTCCAACTTACCTTCAGGATCATAAAGGATCCACAGTCAACTCTTATATACATACCTGACCTAGATTTAAGAGGAATCCGGTTAGGAAATTAAAGTTTGTAGATTCACTTCAAAATTTACTGGCGCCTGACATTTAAAATTTTTTTTTTTAATTTAAATTTCTTTTTGAATCATCTCCCACTCTCCTCAATTTTTCTAAATTTTGATATTGCTCGGGCATTACTTTCATTTCTTCGAATCTATCTCGGATGAGATAGACCCCAACACCTACGAACCTCACGACCCGCTCTAATTGTATCGGCGTTTATGTTAAGGTCACAACACTCGCCAAAGCTCAGACTACCCGTTCCGAGCCCAAACTAGAGTAAATGGAAAGCGTAACGTTGACAAAATAGACATTGCCGCTGTAGGCTACGTGCCCGCCTCCAGTCACATTCAGCGTTCTCGCGCTGCGATTGTTCCGTTGCTTGGATATAGTCAAAACGGCGTTAGTCGGTGGCTTAATTTGACTTCAGGCACGCTCGACGCAACATCGGGTAACAGCCGATGTCGTGTAAGATGATCATTGTGTAGTATTTGATCGACATGGGCCCTCGGTGGAGTCATCGGAAGTTCGAATCGAGCCCCACGTTGGGCGCCATGTCGTGTTCTTTGATCGTTTGTGCCTAATATTTGAGAATTATAAGGAGAATTGGCAACATGGGCTCGCCGCGAAGACGTCGAAGCAGGACTTCGATCCCTACGTCGAGCGCCATGTCGTGTAAGATGATCTAAAGGTTGTGTTCCCTTAACCGGGGGCCGCGATAGTGACGAACGGAGTTCAAGTGGGTCGTCACTAGGAACTCCAGGTCGCAGGATATTCTCAAACGACTGTT
This sequence comes from Anoplophora glabripennis, assembly GCF_000390285.2. Taxonomy (NCBI): domain Eukaryota; kingdom Metazoa; phylum Arthropoda; class Insecta; order Coleoptera; family Cerambycidae; genus Anoplophora; species Anoplophora glabripennis. The sequence continues at coordinate 17,490 of NW_019418105.1, read as the reverse complement.
GTCTGTGGTGGATATGGCCTACAGACGTGGTGTCTAGGACACGAGCTCGCGGGGGAGATCTCGATGAAGAATGTCGAGCCCCACGCTGAGCGCCGTGTCGCGTTAGACTTTCTAAATTTGGACCACTTAGGCGGTGTTCGTATGTTCGGGAGAAATCCTGAGAGTGGACGGGCGACGTACCAGAATTGCTTTGATAAAAAGGGTCGGCTTCGTCACCTACGACGTAGTCGGCTAAGGGGTTTTCGCTTACCATGGCACCCGAACGCGATGCGCATTGCTCCCACTGGATACCATTTCGTGAAAAAGATTGAATAAACTGTATCGTCGTTGCCGACGGCTCCACGTTCCGGGACACCCGATATCGGAGGTAGGCCGCTATCGGGGCCGGACCGCGAACCATTGTTGAACTTATGGGATTCCCCAGACCCTGCCAGTTGGTACGTAGGTTGAACCTCGTCCCGAGTATCTGTGGGTGACCCACTTCGTTGTAACTCAAGAGTGCTACTCGGCTCCGTGAGTGCGCCGTGAGGGGTGGTCGAGGTGGTATCAGTAACCCGCGTAGCAGCGGTCCTCAACGCGTACGGCGCTGTGGCTGCGCCGTGCCGCGTACTTCCGTGAGCTACCACCTTCGGTCCCTCAGGCTCTTCACGCAGCATCGAGATAACGTTGGGGAAGGAGGCCATTTCCTCTTTCACCCGGAATGTCGAGAGATCTTTCGCCGGCAAACAGGTGTGAGGGCAGTCCGTGTAACCGCTGGTCTCTCCGATTGGGGAGGAGGTCTCGTCCAGCTCAGTCTTGATCATCGAATCACGATCTAATTTATTATTTGACGTACCTTCGAGGGCACCAATCCTCGTAGCACTGGATTTCGTAGTCGCGTCGCAGGGGTTCATCTTCCCCGTACGACAATGTCGGAGCAAGCTCTTTTGCTCCGAAAGTCTTGTAGACGTCTTGTAGTAAGCACTGACTCTACTATTAAATGTGGGTCTCTCGAGGGAGCCCTAGAAGTAAGGATAACTTCTTTACTAAATTTGGAAGTACGCCGCCACAATAACGTGCGTACTATTGCTTTGTGCCCGTGGGTCACAAAGTAAATGCCTCGTAGGGGTTTGACGAGGAAGGTTGCCTCGACGAGTGACCGCCTAGAAGTTTGACGAGGAAGATTGCCTCGGATTTGCAGATCTCAATGGAGTCTGAATTGTAGGTCTCGTAGGAGCCTATGTGTGTACTTTGTACCGAGGTGCGGGTCTCTCGATGGAGCCGGCACAGTCGGAATCAAAGTCTTCGTCGGAGGGTCGCAAGCCTCGGACGGTATGCAGGTCTCTGGAGGAGCCTGAAGTATCGCTGTGTCGATGCGAATGGCTATCGCACAGGATCTTCGTCGGAGGTGGTCAGTCTCGGACGGTTTCGCAGGTCGCAAGTGGATCCTGGAGTTTACCGCTGTTTCGATGCAGGGGGCTATCGAACAGGGTCTTCACCTCAGGCTAGGCTACCTCGGGTGGTTGTCTCGTTAAGCGAGTAGTGGTTGCAAAGCACTATCAATATCACGTCGAGGAATGGCAGCCTCGACGGAAGCCTCGTGAAGCGAGCCTGTGAGCTTGAGCTCCAAAGTTCTTGAGCTTGATGACAGGGTTTTTTCAATCAAACCGTGGAAGATATGTTAAAAGTATATATTGAATAAAATTAATAAACAACAAAGATTCACAATTAACATATACAAGTTATTTACCATGAATAAGATTTGTTACAATTCGCTCTGTATCGCTTTCCGTCTCATGTACTCCCACTGAAGTACTGTAAACGTCAAAAGTAGACGTTCGATCACTTTTGTGGGATTTCCATACTTTTGGCGGACCGGGCCTTGAATTGTCCGCCAAAATCTCGAACCAAAATCATCCATCGTCCCCATCAACGCCGGGACTCGTTCCCCTCTGGCCTCTCCGGATAGTCGATGTCGGCGTCGGGGATTTTGGAGTTTTTTCCCGGTTTGGGAAAAACTCTACCCGCGGTCTCGGCTTAGGCTGCCGAGCATCGCATCCAACCGCCAGAGCGGTGGAACCTTCGGAAGACGGTCCTTTCGGCCCAAAGACGGGGAAATTGGAAACATCGGTGAAATTTTCCCCGTCTTCGTAAAAGGGCTTACGGAGGTCTTATTTCTTGATGGATTCATTTGAAATTTTGTCTGTTGATACACGGCATGACATAGTGCCGTGGTTGGAGGGTTCGACCGAGATCGCGCGGATACTTTCGGCGGCAGCTCTAAAGGCGTGAAAACCTATTATGGCTTAGCTGGCCGTTAGTAGTCGGGCGATTCGGTTCGAATTTGGATATGACGACCACCTAGAGATACTCTAGTGTGGTTGGAGGGTTCGGCCGAGATCGAATGAGCGGAACGGCTGAAAACGCGGAAAACGTGAAATCCGCGTTTCCCCGTATAACGGCGATTTGGCTCATCCGATTCGGACGAAAATTTAGTGAGATAATGTCAGCTACTTGAGGAGTGCTGCATTAAATTTTGACACCGATCGCTCAATAACTTTTCGAGTTATTAGCGATAGCGTCCTTGACCAATTCAAAAGTGTACTGAAAATTCAGATGATGGTTTCCAAATATCGCCTCGAAGCGTCGCGGGGTTCGTCTGCAGGTTGCGAGAGTCGCGGCAGTGGACATTGCGCGCCGGAATGGCAGACCCAGGCGAGATCGGTCACGATGCGGGTGACATTGGAAACATCGGTGAAATTAGTCTTAGCGCTCTGGAAGCGCTATCACCGGGAGGATCGATGTCGGGTTATGGGGCGACGTCTGCATTGAGATGCAGAGTCGCAGAAATTGCTTCCCGACGGTATCGAGTACGATGTCTGAAATGATACCGTGGCGGCTTTTTTGATTTGCCCGGCCGACGGCGATTAGTTTCGCAACCTGGCGGGTTTGTGTTTTGAATTGGAAAGGTAGGCGAATTTGATTCCCAATTCTGCGGTCACCGGCATATCCGTAGGTACAAGACTACTTCTATGAATATACTGGGTGTTCTTCTGAAATCCTGAAGCTCGCTCGTCGAAGGGTGGAATACGACAGCGAGTTTTGCCTCGGTAGCTCACCCTCAGTCGAGACTTGACACGAGAAGCATCTCTGAGTTGGTCTTCACACTTGTATTATAGTGTATGAATCGAATAACCTCTCATTGTCCGCTCCTTTAGTGACTAGTAATCGCTACCAATTTTTAAATACACACAGGGGAAACTTCCCCACCAGTAGTTAGAAAGTAGTAGTAGTACTGAGTATCAGCAGTACATTAAGGCTGTTCCCCTCAGCTTGTGGTACGGCCTGGTCTGCCATTCCACAAAATAGGGAAAAAAGAATTCGTTAACAAGTTCCCCTTTACTTATTAATTAAGGGGAACCCTACACCTATCGTTCCACAACGCGAGCCGAACCCGACATCCGCAGAAGCAGCCGCGGCCGTGCAGAAACGCTTCCTGCACGCATCCAGCGTGTCCTGGGGATTCTTAGGGATACCATCAACCACGTCGCCATCTCCAAACGGGTCCGAAACTACCGCGTTCGTGGACATGGCGCCCAGCACGTGAAGCTCGAGTAACCGATATCCAGGTTACCTACACAGGCAAGGGAGCCTGTGCGATCCCAGCGAAGCTCCTTCGGGCATCTTGGACGACTAACAGGCCTAGTCCAGGTCCACTAGGCCTCCACCAGGTCCAATCCAGGTCCACCAGGTCCACTACGTCCACGCTAGGCCTACTCCAAGTCTACTACATCCACCCTAGGTCCACAAGGGTCCACCAAGCCTCCACCAGGCGGACTCCAGGTCCACCGGGTCCGCACCAGATCCACTCCAGGTCCTCCAGGCCCATACTAGGTCCGCTCCAGGTCCACCAGGTCCACCCTAGGTCTGAAGAACATTTTTGAAACAAAAAAAAAAAAAATTTTTGGAAAACTATCCAACATAAAAAAAAATGTTTGGAAAACTATCCAACAAAAAAAATTTTTATTTAACTATCCGACATGGAGCCATCACCGTACCTACCTGGTACCCCACCACCAGTGCCTTTGAGGCCTTCCGTGCTGGACAGCGAGGTGTCCTTCCATAATTACCAGCATCAAGGACCACCGTCCCAACCTGGACCTCCTACACNAGGCAGTGGTCTGTTGCTTAACAACGATGGCCGTTTTACGTTTCAATTTCATAATTTTAACAACAGTACTACAAAATGTGTTATATGTACATGATATACACAACGTAGAAGAAATGTATGTGTGCTACCGAAATGCCAGCGAAAGTGATACGTTAACTCAGATGAGGCATACAATGGTTAATGACGGAAAGTTGTGGGTCTTCCGGAAGATTCTAAATTCTACAAGTTGAGAATAACATTTCAAGATAAATCGATTGGAGATTTCGATGTCTGGAGGCCATTACCTATTTTAAACTGCTCCGATTATGAAGATGTATATGTAGACGCACTCATCGTGGCGTCTGAGGCTACGAAAACAGATATGAATACAATTTCTGGGCTTATTTACTTTATAACAGTTGCTACAATTGCGTTAGTACTGAAGAGCATCGCAAAAATCATTCAAAAGTATTATGGTATTAAGTTAATGTAGCGAAAACAGCATAAACGCCACATCTTTGCCGCAGCTCTCCAGATTGATTGGTATCAACAACAACATACGGTTTAGTAGCGCAGC
>NW_019418105.1:2963-11262 GCF_000390285.2 Anoplophora glabripennis | reverse complement strand
TGTCTCGTTAAGCGAGTAGTGGTTGCAAAGCACTATCAATATCACGTCGAGGAATGGCAGCCTCGACGGAAGCCTCGTGAAGCGAGCCTGTGAGCTTGAGCTCCAAAGTTCTTGAGCTTGATGACAGGGTTTTTTCAATCAAACCGTGGAAGATATGTTAAAAGTATATATTGAATAGAATTAACAAACAACAAAGATTCACAATTAACATATACAAGTTATTTACCATAGATAAGATTTGTTACACAATCGCTCTGTATCGCTTTCTTGCACCATGTACTCCCACTGTAAGCCTGCAAACGCCGGAAGTAGACGTTCGTTCGCTTTCTTGAGATCTCCATACTTTTGGCGGACCGGGCTTGAATTGTCCGCCAAAATTTCCAGCAAAAAACGCTCGTCGTCGCTGTCGACGTCGGGACTCATTCCTCTCTGGCCTCTCCGGATAGTCGATATCGGCGTCGGGGATTTTGGAGTTTTTTCCCGGTTTGGGAAAAACTCTACCCGCGGTCTCGGCTTAGGCTACCGAGCATCGCATCCAACCGCCAGAGCGGTGGGACCTTCGGAAGACGGTCCTTTCGGCCCAAAGACGGGGAAATCGGAAACATCGGTGAAATTTTCCCCGTCTTCGTAAAAGGACTTACGGAGGTCTTATTACCAGATGGATTTTATTGAGCAGAGGACTGATTATGCACGGCATGAAGTAGTGCCGTGGTTGGAGGGTTCGGCCGAGATCGCGGGGACACCTTCGGCGGCAGCTATGAAGACGTGAAAACCTATTATGGCTTAGCTGGCCGTTAGTAGTCGCGCGATTCGGCTTGAATTTGGATACGACAACCACCTAGGAATACTCTAGTGTGGTTGGAGGGTTCGGTCGAGATCGAATGAGCGGGACGGCTGAAAACGCGGAAAACGTGAAATCCGCGTTTCCCCGTATAACGGCGTTTTGGCCTATTCGATTCGGACGAAAATTTAGTAAGATAATGCTAGCGACTTGAGGCGTGCTGCATTAAATTTTGACATCGATCGCTCAATAACTTTTGGAGTTATTGGCGATAGCGTCCTTGACCAATTCAAAAGTGCAGTAAAATTCAGATGATGGTTTCCAAATATCGTCCCGGGGTTCGTCTGCAGATTGCGAGAGTCGCGGCAGTGGACACTGCGCGCCGGGATGGCAGACCCAGGCGAGATCGGTCGCGATGCGGGTGACATTGGAAACATCGGTGAAATTGGTCTTTCTGGAAGCGCATCGCCGGGAGGATCGATGTCTGAAGACTCTCATAGACGCTTTTTTATTTTGCCCGGCCGACGGCGATTGAATTTGCAACCGTGGCGGGTTTTTGGATTGGATTGGACTGGAAAGGTAGGTGAATATGATTGTTTCGCCTCCTTTCCAATTCAGCGGTCTCCGGCATATCCGTAGGTACAAGACTACTTCTATGAATATACGGGGTGTTCTGAAATCCTGAAGCTCGCTCGAAGGGTGGAATACGACAGCCGAGTTTGGCCTCGGTAGCTCACTTTCAGTCGAGACTTGACACGAGAAGCATCTCTGAGTTGGTCTTCACACTTGTATTATAGTGTTTGAATCGAATAACCTCTCATTGTCCGCTCCTTTAGTGGCTAGTAGTCGCTACAAATTTTTAAATACACACTGGGGAAACTTTCCCACCAGTAGTTAGAAAGTAGTAGTAGTACTGAGTATCAGCGACCCTTCGGGGTACATTAAGGCTGTTCCCCTCAGCTTGTGGTACGGCCTGGTCTGCCATTCCACAAAATAGGGAAAAAAGAATTCGTTAACAAGTTCCCCTTTACTTATTAATTAAGGGGAACCCTACACCTATCGTTTCACAACGCGAGCCGAACCCGACATCCGCAGAAGCAGCCGCGGCCGTGCAGAAACGTTTCGTGCACGCATTCAGCGTGTCCTGGGGATTCTTAGGGATACCCCCAACCACGTCGCCATCTCCAAACGGGTCCGAAACTACCGCGTTCGTGGACATGGCGCCCAGCACGTGAAGCTCGAGTAACCGATATCCAGGTTACCTACACAGGCAAGGGAGCCTGTGCGATCCCAGCGAAGCTCCTTCGGGCATCTTGGACGACTAACAGGCCTAGTCCAGGTCCACTAGGCCTCCACCAGGTCCAATCCAGGTCCACCAGGTCCACTACGTCCACGCTAGGCCTACTCCAGTTCTACTACGTCCACCCTAGGTCTACAAGAGTCCACCAAGCCTCCACCAGGCGTACTCCAGGTCCACCAGGTCCGCACCAGGTCCGCTTTAGGTCCTCCAGGCCCATACTAGGTCCGCTTCAGGTCCACCAGGTCCACCTTAGGTCTGAAGACCATTTTTGAAATAAATAAATCCAACAAAAAAATAGAATAAAATAAATAAAATAAAATAAAATAAAATAAAATAAAATAAAATAAAATAAAATAAAATAAAATAAAATAAAATAAAATAAAATAAAATAAAATAAAATAAAATAAAATAAAATAAAATAAAATAAAATAAAATAAAATAAAATAAAATAAAATAAAATAAAATAAAATAAAATAAAATAAAATAAAATAAAATAAAATAAAATAAAATAAAATAAAATAAAATAAAATAAAATAAAATAAAATAAAATAAAATAAAATAAAATAAAATAAAATAAAATAAAATAAAATAAAATAAAATAAAATAAAATAAAATAAAATAAAATAAAATAAAATAAAATAAAATAAAATAAAATAAAATAAAATAAAATAAAATAAAATAAAATAAAATAAAATAAAATAAAATAAAATAAAATAAAATAAAATAAAATAAAATAAAATAAAATAAAATAAAATAAAATAAAATAAAATAAAATAAAATAAAATAAAATAAAATAAAATAAAATAAAATAAAATAAAATAAAATAAAATAAAATAAAATAAAATAAAATAAAATAAAATAAAATAAAATAAAATAAAATAAAATAAAATAAAATAAAATAAAATAAAATAAAATAAAATAAAATAAAATAAAATAAAATAAAATAAAATAAAATAAAATAAAATAAAATAAAATAAAATAAAATAAAATAAAATAAAATAAAATAAAATAAAATAAAATAAAATAAAATAAAATAAAATAAAATAAAATAAAATAAAATAAAATAAAATAAAATAAAATAAAATAAAATAAAATAAAATAAAATAAAATAAAATAAAATAAAATAAAATAAAATAAAATAAAATAAAATAAAATAAAATAAAATAAAATAAAATAAAATAAAATAAAATAAAATAAAATAAAATAAAATAAAATAAAATAAAATAAAATAAAATAAAATAAAATAAAATAAAATAAAATAAAATAAAATAAAATAAAATAAAATAAAATAAAATAAAATAAAATAAAATAAAATAAAATAAAATAAAATAAAATAAAATAAAATAAAATAAAATAAAATAAAATAAAATAAAATAAAATAAAATAAAATAAAATAAAATAAAATAAAATAAAATAAAATAAAATAAAATAAAATAAAATAAAATAAAATAAAATAAAATAAANAACCCCCGAGCCAGCCACCACCCGCTGTAGGCGGTCCAACCAAGCGACCGGCCCAGCATTTTCCCGGACACCTTGATATAAGGCGCAAGCGACGTCCAGTGAGGATGGTCGCTATTTCTCCGCCGCCCACCAAGAGGACTCAGCAGCCACGTCCCCACGAGAGGCCAGGGACGTCGGCCAACCCCCAGTAGAGCCAACCAGCCGCCAGCCGGACTACCGGAGCAGCCAGCGTTGGACAGCCTCCCCCAGTGCTAAAGACACTCTAACATAACTCTAACTAACCTATTTTTCAGTACCAACTTTTTCATATATATTATTCTATATACTGTATTTTGCCATGTATTTAACCATTTTTTCTTGATAGAATAAATACAAAACACCAACACTCAGAGATGATTTTCCGAAACCCCGGGGGTTTCACGGGACGCAAGAAAAATCCAACATTGCGCCCCGTGATTTCCTGCCAGGAGCCTTTTTGAACGGCAGGCTGCGGCGCACTCGACGTCCAAACCACGGTCTGACCGCTATTCATTAAATAACCGCCGTTGTTCTGGGCGCGCTTCCCTATGGATGCCGCCTGACCCTCCGATATAATATTCGGGTATTTGTATTCCGGATTCTCCATATCCAAAACGTAAATTAATGCGCTGCCGGCCTAATAACTCGTCCTGTTCAAGATTCTCGTTAATGATCTCGGGGTCTACCGGATTCTCGAAAGCCCCTTCCAACGACTCGGTAGTAGTGAGCGATTCTTGTAGTCGTTCTTCTTCAATTACTAACGCGGGCTGCAAAGCGCATGCGTCTACTTTCCCGTGTGACGTCATTATCAACTTCGGTGCCGACGTTAACTATTAGTAATTTAATAGATCGCAGAATACTCCGTTCTTCGGATTGATCACCGGCTTTCGTTCAATTTCTATCAATGTTCGTTACTAAGTTCTACTATTCCGCGTTTACTTTACTCATCTCGGTTTTTACTTGAGTTTCAAATCCACAGCGAGCGGTCGCGTACCCTTACACTATCAATTTCACCTCAGTTTCGAAAGTTAGTTCAGTTCTTTGTTATAACGAGTTTTTAACACAGTTTCTAATCTACTACGCGATATTCTAGATCAGGTATTATCAACTTTACCTCGGTGTATAATATCAGTACTTTTAAGCACGAAAGAGAATTTCACCACGGTTCTGAATATCAACGTAATAGAATACCGTTACTAAATTCACCGCAGTTTCGAATCTGTCCAAGTTTGTACTAATCTATTTTATTCAATTTCACCTGGGTTTCGAATGTTTGTATATATTGACGTTATAACGAGATTTACTACAGTTTTGGATCGGAACCGGGTTTGAATCGTTCTACAAGACTAATTTCACCTAGGTTTCGAATCCTAGCACACACTACGTTATAAAAGTTTTTTAACACAGTTTCGAGTCCGAATTAGGAAGTCTTTACACTACAATTATCAAATTCACCCAAGTTTTGAGTGCGATCGTGCATTAACTTGACAGTTTTTCCGCACAATTTCGAAATCAGTTCGTATTCACGCGAGAACGGATATACGCAAGACGGGCACTTACCGTAGGTCTAAAGTCTGCTTTTCCAGTCGATCGCCACCTCAGCTCCTCGGCACTTATCACTCTATTTTATATAACTCTACTACAGTTATTATGATGAGTTTACTTGGCAAATCAACAAAACTAAACTAAGATGTCTTTTTGTTCCAGTCTACACGCCAGGGAAGCTGTACGTGAGAATATCTACCTTTTGGAATAAGGCACCGATATAATAGACACATATATTCAGGTAAGTTTCTTTTGCTAATACACTTTATTGCCTTTTCAGGGCCAAATTTCTAAGGACTTATTGGGTTTCTTAGAAAAGAAAAGGATTGTTTTTCCTAATGATGCTTTTCTTACCGTTATTTAGGAAAGAAACGGGTATTATAACTTGACGTTAGTACGTCACAAAAAATACTATAAAGAATTTGCCTACTTTACAACTATTCATGCTAGATTATTGAAATTTTTAGAAAAAATTGACATGGAAAAATGCAGTCTGTGTCCCTCTAACTTTCAGACAGCTCTCTCCTCTAACTTTACCAGTTCTATTCTTTTATATCCGGGAATCGCAGGCCACGCCCCAAAACCTGGTTTCAACCAATCCGGCTCGGGGCCCGCGACACCCCCCGTCCTCAGAGACTCGTGGTTATCTCCTGAGAAACCACGAGTCTTACAATATTTAACTAACTAACTAAAAAAAATGACAATAACACAATAACAAAACAAAAAAATATACAAATTATCTCCGAATTTCACGGATATAGCCCAACGACCGGGATGGCCGTCTTTGGCTTCGTCATTGGTTCTTCTTCTACCACATCTTCAATTACCACCCCCTTTGGGCGATGTGCTCTCAATTCCACATTAGGTCTTCCCATCTCGTTCTCCACCTCAACACCGCACACATCTGGAGTGTCTGTAACGACAGTCGACATGGAAAAATGCAGTCTGTGTCCCTCTAACTTTACAGTTCTCTCCTCTAACTTTACCAGTTCTATTCTTTTATATCCGGGAATCGCAGGCCACGCCCCAAAACCTGGTTTCAACCAATCCGGCTCGGGGCCCGCGACACCCCCCGTCCTCAGAGACTCGTGGTTATCTCCTGAGAAACCACGAGTCTTACAATATTTAACTAACTAACTAAAAAAAATGACAATAACACAATAACAAAACAAAAAAATATACAAATTATCTCCGAATTTCACGGATATAGCCCAACGACCGGGATGGCCGTCTTTGGCTTCGTCATTGGTTCTTCTTCTACCACATCTTCAATTACCACCCCCTTTGGGCGATGTGCTCTCAATTCCACATTAGGTCTTCCCATCTCGTTCTCCACCTCAACACCGCACACATCTGGAGTGTCTGTAACGACAGTCGACATGGAAAAATGCAGTCTGTGTCCCTCTAACTTTACAGTTCTCTCCTCTAACTTTACCAGTTCTATTCTTTTATATCCGGGAATCGCAGGCCACGCCCCAAAACCTGGTTTCAACCAATCCGGCTCGGGGCCCGCGACACCGTGTCGTGATATATGATCATTTGTGCCTAATATTTGAGAATTATGAGGAGAATTGGCAACATGGGCTCGCCGCGAAGACGTCGAAGCAGGACTTCGAGCCCCACGTCGAGCGCCATGTCGTGTAAGATGGTCTGAAGGTTATGTTTGGTCGGCATGGGTCCTTAGTGGAGACATCGGGAGTTCTAATCGAGCTCCACGTTGGAAACCATGTCGCAACCTGTGATCTGGGATGTCAGTTCCCTTGACCGGGTTCCGCGGCAGAAACGCACGGAGTTCACGGGGATCGTCGCTATCGACGCCCGGTCGCACTATATTCTCTGACGATTGGAATCTGTGGTGGATATGACCTACAGACGTGGTGTCTAGGACACGAGCTCGCGGGGGAGATCTCGACGAAGAAGGTCGAGCTCCGCGTTGAGCGTCGTGTCGGGTTAGACTTTCTTGATATGGACCACTTAGGCGATGATCGTATGTTCGGGGGAAATCATGAGAATGGACGGGCGACGTACAAGTATTGTTTTGATAAAAAAGGCCGGCTTCGTCACCTACGATGTAGTCGGCTAAGGGGTTTTCGCTTACTATGGCACCCGAACGCGATGCGCATTGTTCCCGCTGGATACCATTGTACCCGCCGGACCGCGAACCGTGGTTGGACTCATGGGATACCCCGGACCCTACCAGTGTGTACGTAGGTTGAACCTCCTCCCGAGTATCTGTGGGTGATCCACTTCGTTGTAACTCATGAGTGCTACTCGGCTCCGTGAGTGCGCCGTGAGGGGTGGTCGAGGTGGTATCAGTAACCCGCGTAGCAGCGGACCTCAACGCGTACGGCGCTGTGGCTGCGCCGTGCCGCGTACTTCCGCGAGCTACCACCTTCGGTCCCTCAGGCTCTTCACGCAGCATCGAGATAACGTTGAGGAAGGAGGCCATTTCCTCTTTCACCTCGAATGTCGAGAGATCTTTCGCCGGAAAACAAGTGAGAGGGCAGTCCGTGTAACCGCTGGTCTCTCCGATTGGGGACGAGGTCTCGTCCAGCTCAGTCTTGATCATATTTTTACGATCTAATTTATTTGTTGTACCTTCGAAGGCACCAATCCTCGTAGCACTGGATATCGAAATCGCGTCGCAGGTGTTCATCTTCCCCGTACGACAATGTCGGAGCAAGCTCTTTTGCTCCGAAAGTCTTGTAGAAGAAAGTCTTCGTCGGAGGTTCGCAGCCTCGGACGGTATGCAGGTCTCTGGAGGAGCCTGAAGGTATCGCTGTTTCGTCGCAGGGGGCGATCGAATANGAACGGCTGAAAACGCGGAAAACGTGAAATCCGCGTTTCCCCGTATAACGGCGTTTTGGCTCATTCGATTCGGACGAAAATTTAGTGAGATAATGCTAGCGACTCGAGGAGTGCTGCATTAAATTTTGACACCGATCCCTCAATAACTTTTGGATTTATTGGCGATAGCGTCCTTGGCCATTTCGAAAGTGCAGTAAAATTCAGATGATGGTTTCCAAATATCGTCCCGGGGTTCGTCTGCAGATTGCGAGAGTCGCGGCAGTGGACACTGCGCGCCGGGATGGCAGACCCAGGCGAGATCGGTCGCGATGCGGGTGACATTGGAAAGGTCGGTGAAATTGGTCTTTAACGCTCTGGGAGCGCTATCGCCGTGAGGATCGATG
>NW_019418105.1:0-1336 GCF_000390285.2 Anoplophora glabripennis | reverse complement strand
AAATGGAAGAGGAAAAGAATGTTTCTTTTTTCAAGAGGAATTTACAGTTTTCCGTTGCGGCACTTATTTAGGAACACCCAATATATATATTGCCAAAGCGTTAGACGACTGTCTAAGTTAACTGACAAAATTTTAAAGTATAGTCGGGTATGCAGTCAAAGCCAATTTGAAGTGTACTCTTTTTTATTACTCGAGGTTTCGGAACAAATTATTCCTACCTCAGGAGAAACTACAATGGAATATACATTGGTAACAACCACAAGTAATAATCTAACTTATACTTACAAAATTGAGATTTAAAACGAAAAATTTACCAAGTTTAGAACAAAGTCCATGTGAATCATTATTCATAACCGTAGATAAGTAAAAATTATATTGTTAAAAACATTAATTGACACTTTTGCTAAAATATTTATACTAAAATTGTTTAAAAATTTTGAGCTATTACTTTACAAATACATTTTAATACTATATAACCTTAAAAACTTTGCTCAGCCATGCGGTAGCATGGAATTCTAATTGAACCCAAAGAATCACAACCAAACTCTACAGAACCAAAAGGTACACCGAACAAAATAATTGAGACACCCATGGACTAAATAAATTATGGAATTTAGAAAGAAGGAAACAGTAAATTGAGCGCTAAATTTTGAAAAATAATTTCTATAAGCTAGATTCACTAACGTCATTAATAGATGAATTATTATTATTAATACTTAACAAATATGTGAACATGATACTTAAGTTATCAATCAATGTCTATTCATAGTGTTCTCACATTGAAAGATGCTGCACATCTCAAGGAAATTTCTTTTAAAAATATTATTTTCTGAAAATTGTATACTTACTTCATTAAAATCAATATCATGTTTACAACTATTTGTATGGTTCGACAACATACAAGAATTCTTATTGAGTCTAATGTCACTTTTATGATAAACAATCCTATCTTTAAGCCTCCTACCAGTTTGCCCAATATAAACTTTTTTACAATCCTTACAAGGAATACTATACACTACATTAGATTTGTGTAATAAAGCTAGTCGAATGTCATTCATATCCGAAAAAAATGTTTTTTAATTTCCAAGTTATAGATTCTATATAAGGTAATGAACAATATGAAAAGTTTGACGGAATCGAAATATGATTAACACCACTATTTATATATGAAGTACTGCCTGACCCACCATCAATAACAGAATGTGAAGGAGAAAGAACTTGTAAATCATTACCTCTATTAAAAAGAATGTTGTTAACAAGCCTTCTTGGGTAACCACATTTAAAGAACAGTTGAGCGAGTTTTCTCAGGTTTTCCATCGCTTTCGAACGATGTGCG